>NC_050578.1:58576564-58851564 GCF_011100635.1 Trichosurus vulpecula
ATGTGTTATTTGATTTGTCACCATGTGGTATCTGCCTCAATATACATTGGTTTGATTGTGTGGGTGTTTAAATGAATCATAAGCATTACCCAGTGCCTGACACACATACCAAAAGAGAACAAATTCCCAGAAAGAATGCTGCCTGGGATCATTGTAGAATTGTTCAACTTTTGACATCTTGTCCCAAGAAGATAATCTCGTTAAGTTTTGAGGTCATCGCTCCCCTTTAGGAGCATTGTGTTCCAATTCTGTATGATATTTCTCAGACAGGAAATAGAGCTAGCTTTTATTTATATTGTCATTTCTATTCAGTGCTTGGGTGCTGAACAAAACAAATAGTTCCTGTCTAGTGGGTTTGAATTTATTTGTCCTTATTCCTGTTAGCTAAGTTCAAGTAAGTCATTCCATTGAGAATCACTTTGTGATTAAGAAACTTGATCTTTGTTTATTTAAATTCTTAACATACATTTTAATATGAAATGTAAGTAGTCATTTTTAAAGTTTTGAAAGCTAGGAACTATTTTCACATTTTTAAAAATCGACTCTCTGGGGCTTTTTTTTTTCTCCATAGCCAAACGTTGATCATTTGACTTGATCTAAAGTCAATTTCTTTGTCAATCTTCACTGAAATTGTGAATGACAAAGTACAGTTTCCTTATAGTGTTATATTTTAGGACATTTAGTAAGTCAAAAGTGTCAGTTTCCTTTTTGTCCATATTTTCCCCATTTGCCAAGTAATATAAGTGGCATATACGGAATTCATCTGAATATCAGCATGTGTGATTCTTACCAGAACTAAGCCTGTCTCACTGAGTTAAATAAGAACAGGAACTCCTGGGAAAGCTGGGAAATACAGAAGCAGTCGTAGGAAACAGAACCCACTAGGATGATGACAAATGGAGAGAACGGAAGCAGCAGATGCCAAGAACAGGGGAAATGAGAAATTATTTTAGGTGAAAGTGATGTATCCTGTGTTGTTCTCATTCAGTCTTGTTCAGTCATATCTGATTCTTTGTGACCCCGTGGAATCTTCCACTGCTTGATTGCCTTTATGATGCCATCTGCCTTGTCTGGAATACACCACCTCTTAATATTCCTCGCTTCCTTCAAAACCCAGGACCTATGGGAGGTTTTCCTCATCTCAGTTGTTTTCACTCTCTCTCTCTTAAAATTACTTTGTCTTGGTTTATATATACTTCATATTCACTTAGCTGTGCTTATATTAACAGGGGTAGGGAACCTGTGGCCTCGAGGCCACATGTGGCATTCTAGGCCCTCAAGTGCAGCCCTTTGACTGAATCCATTTTTTTCTGTGAAGTTTGGATTCGGTCAAAGGGTTGCACTTGAGGACCTAGAGCGCCACATGTGGCCTTGAGGTCGCAGGTTCCCCCCCCCCCCCCCCCCGGTTAAACCTGAACTATTTAGCAAAGTTCCATACTATGTGGACACTTAATAAAAGTTTGTTCAATCAATTCATTTGATTTCAATTAAGTTTGTGTTTTATCCTAGAGGCAGTAGGGAGCCTCAGAAGATTTTTCAGCAAAGTCATGACAAGGTCAGACTTGTGTTGTAGGAAGATTATTTTGACAGTTGTATCAGAGAGGGTAAAGACAGTAGTAGTAGTAGTAGTATAGTAGTAGTAGTTTTGTTTATAGCGGGTTTTTTTAGGTTTGCAAAGCATTTTACAAAGATTATCTCATTTCCACCCTTACAACAACCCTGTGAACTAGATACTAATTGTTATCTGCATTTTACAAATGAGGAAACTGAGACAGTGGTTGAATGACTTACCCAGAATCACTAAGCTAGTCACTGTCTCAGGCTAGATTTAGACTCAGGGCTTCCTGACTCCAAGTCTAATGCTCTGTCCACTGCACCACCTAGCTGGTATTGTAGCAATGTAGATGAGAAAGCTTGAGCTGGGTTGACAGTGCAGGGGTGGAGAACCTGCAGCCTTGAGGCCACATGGGGCCCTCTAGGTCCTCAAGTGTGGCCCTTTGACCAAATCCAAACTATTCCATCAAAGGGCCACACTTGAAGACCTAGAAGGCCACATGAGGCCTCTAGGCCGCAGGTTGCCCCAACCCTGGTTTAGTGAGTGGAGAGAAGGGGCTGGAGTGCAGAGATACTTTAGAGGCAGAATGAACAAAATTTGGTAACTATTTGGGTATGAGGGACAAGGGACGGTGAAGAGTTTATGATGCTTCTGAGATTGAAAACCTCCAGAAGTAGAAGAAATATCAGTGTCCAGACCTTATAGTTTTTACATGGAGACAACATAGTATAATTTCATTTGTTATCTTCTTCATCCTCCTCTTCTTCCTTTTTCCAGGCAGCTTTACACTGCTTCCTCTGCCCAATCAAACATCTCTTCACATTTATGATCAGCACAGCTTTCTTACATTTCTTCCTTTTAGACTAAGCCTTGTTACTAGAAGCTTGCTTCAAGCTGTCACTTTGTTTCTATATTTCACCAAGTTTCTTTATCCCCCCATCTTCTCCTCTTTTATTTTCCCTCCCTTTTTTGCCAGCAATCAAGCAGTTTATAAATTAATTTATTTACTTTTAGTTTTCAACATTCACTTCCATAAGTTTTAAATTTTCTCCCCTTCACTCTCCTCCTCCTCTTCACAGATCCCATATAGGCCCTATGTATACATTCTTTTTAAACATATTTTCACATTAGTCATGTTGTATAGAAGAACATCAAGTTTCTTTTGCTGCATACTCAATGGATCAGCTGGATTTGTAGAATTGGTTTTGGAAAGAATTCCAAAAATTACAAGAAGAATCCAGACAGTGACCATTTCGGGCAAGACTGGTCCTTACAATCCAGTCACTGAATGCATTTAATCTATTAGCTTCTCTACACATTGTAGCATTGGCATCAGTGGTTCTCTCTGTTTTTCTTACATCATTTTTCTTGACATCTTTTGCTGTTCCACAGTCCTTCATTATTATATCATGCCTTATTTGGCCTTTACCATGTCATGAAACTGGAATTTCTCTTTTCCCTATCTTAGTTCTTCACCTCTTGGAACACCCAGAAAGCCCCATGAATGTGACAAGATCCTCTGGGTCCTTCTTTTGTTCTTTGCCTGCACACAAAAAAAAGAGATACGTAGATATCTTGCTCTTAGATTTCTTGGCGGGTCACCTTTCTCTGTGTTGGTCCCTGTATTGGTCACTAATCCTGCCTTGTGATTGCTTTCTAATCTGGAAAGATTGTGGAAATCAATAAAGATGTGTCACTGATTCATTAACAAGCCCGTTACCATGTGCCGTTATCCTTGAGAATTTATTTTCCGCTCAGTCTTTTGTCCATGTAGGGAAGGACACAAGGAAACAATGTGTCTTTGGCTAGTGTTTATCTCAGTTTCTCAAAATAACTTGGGTGCATTATCTACAGTGATGTTGACACCCTTAAAATATCCAGTGTCGATACCACAGATATACTTAAGCGTTGGAACCTCGGATAATTTTAGAATGCCTAATTTTGGAACTACCAAGGATATATGGAAACAGAAGTAGATTTGAAATAATTCTCCATATTTACGTTTTTGATGGTTATTATTTTGCTTGTACTCACTCTGAGATACTGAGGTTATCAGTTAGGATGGGAACCTTCCTTAAAACACACACTTAGAATTAGTGATGATTTCAGTATGTTTTATTTTCAAACTATTCATCAAAGTACTTTGAGATCAGAAATGACATGACCAAGTCTTACTTCACAGACTTGTTTGCCATGTGACCCTGGGGTAAATCACCACAGTTGGATTCAGCCCAGCAAGCATTTATTATGTGCTTAATACATACCTTCTTCAATTTCAGTTTCTGCATCCATAAAATGAGGATAGTAAAGCCCATATTACCACCCACGTAGGGTTGTTGTGAATATCCAATAAAATAATTTATGGAAAGCTCTTACAAACCTTAAAATGTTACATAAATGCAAGTTATTATTTGAATGAGGATGCATAAAAGAGCATGGAAAATGGACTGCCTTCTTAATATGTATTACTTAAAATAAAAAATTTATATGTGGGAAAGAACAATTAATACATGTGTACTGGTTAAATAGGAACTATTGCTTCCTGGCTTAAAATAATTTGGAAAATTAGTATAATTTCATTGGGAAAAGGAGGGGGGGAAATTGAAGACACATTAATCCTGTATAGTAAATACAACTCATTGACAAAGTTGTATTAAATGTCTGTATGGACCTGTGACTTCATCACTATAGGGAACTTTTAATGAGAATTCTCCCTCTATTATTCAGCCACCAAAATGATCCTAAAGCACACGTCCAAATATGTCTTTCCCCGATCCAATAAATTCCGGTGGTTCCCTCTCACCTCCAGGATCAAATACAAAATGCTCTCTTTGTCAAAGCCCTTCATAACCTAGCCCCCTCCTACCTTTTCAGTCTTCTTACCCACATACTTTTCAGTCCAATGAAACCGACCTCCTGGCTGCTCCACTAATGCTCTCTCTCATTGTCCAGGCATTTTCTCTGGCTATCCAGCATGTCTAGAATACTTTTCCTCCTCAATTCTACCTGTTGACTTCCCTGGCTTCCATTAAGTCCCAACTAAAATCCCATTTTTTTTTTACCAGAAGCCCTTCCCAACTCCTCGTAATTCTAGGGTCTTCCCTCTGTTAATTATTTCCGAATAATTCTATGTATTGCTTGCTTTGTATGTGTCTGTTGCCATATTGTCTCCTTCATTAGATTGTAAGCTATTTGAGGGTAGGGACTGTCTTTTGCCCCTTTTTGTATCTTTAGTGCTTAGTACAGCAACATAGTAGGTACTTAATAAACATTTATTGATTATTGATTGATTACCAATATAGATCAGCACCTGCTCTGAAATGATCTTAGCTGCCTGAGCTATGGAACCCTTAAGTGAATTGTCTATAGTCATACAGCTACTATTTGTCAGAGGTGGGTCCCTGAACCCTCATGTGAGGGCAACTCTCTATCCACTAGGCTACATTGCTTCTCTTCTATGTGGCTGTCCCATGTAAATGGCTATACAAGTTGTGTAAAAGTGCCACCTTAGTCCTGGAAAAGTTGAGCTATATCAAAAGTATATGTTTTCAAGAATATATTTTTACAATAAGAATGACCTTTTGTGGTTTTACAGAAATTTAATATTTTAGGTTAGATTAATTGAAAGTTAACCTATTTGCTAAATCATGTCCTTTTTCTAAAGGTTTTTAGGCATAAGGACTTGAATCTGTTATTTCACTATTAAAGGGAACTTCCCTGTATAGAAACTCCCTTTCATTTATCTTTTTTTTTTTCTGGGAACAAGATTAGCCCTTACAGTCCAAGCATTCGGAGACCAGTTTCAATTTCATTGTGGTTTATTTATAAATGGTTCCCTCAGTTTTCCTTACATCACTTTCTATCAGTTCATAGAAATTTACCCATATTTGCTTATATTTCACATATTTCTCATTTCTCAGTATTATTACATTATACTCACAAAAGATATTCCCCAGGAATAAAATGTAGTTTTATTTCCAGTTCGTTTACTACCAAAAAAAATAGAGAGCTATGAGTGTTCTGGTATTAGTTTTCAGATATAGTTATGTGGCATTACATAGAACACTGTGGAGTCAGAAGCACTTGAGTTCAAATTCAGACTTAGATACTTACTAGCTTTGAGAACCTGGACAAGTCACCTAACTTCTGTTTGCTTCAGTTTCCTCATCTGTTAAAGGAGATAATAATACCTATCTCCCAGGGCTGTTGAGAGGATCAAATGACATAGTATTTCTAAAGGACTTTGCCAACCTTGAAGTGCTATAGAAATGCTAAAAGTTGGGGCAGCTAGGTGGCGCAGTGGGTAGAGCACCGGCCCTGGAGTCTCAAATCCAGCCTCAGACACTTGACACATGTACTAGCTGTGTGACCTTGGGCAAGTCACTTAACCCCAATTGCCCTGCCAAAACAAACAAACAAACAAAAGAAATGCTAGAAGTCACCTTCATCATCAGTAGTAGTATAGGACTAGATTATACTGTCTTCTTTGTCTCATAGAATCCCTTTCTTACTTCAAAATGAAGCCCAAGCTCCCCCTTGCATGTGAAGCCCTTTCCAGTCAGCTAGTCCTCTTCCTCCCTACTGTATGTTTATTTTATATTTATTCTTTATATATGCACATATTGTCTCCCCCATTAAAATGTAAGCTTCTCAAGAGTTGGGAATGTCTCATTTCTTTGTATTTCTATTCCCAAATGCCTAGCACATACTAAGTATTGAGTATTTGTTGATTTGTTGAGATATGCAGAACTTTTTTCTTTCTTCCATTGGCATTCTGAGGATATATTTCCTATAGTGGAATTATAGGATAAAAGGGTATAAATTTTTCTCAGATAATTTCAAATTCTTTTCCAAATGGTTGTACCAATTTATAGCTTCTCTGATAATGTGCTAGTTTTTACCAGATTCCTCCCAATATGGATTATTTCCATCTTTGGAAATAAGCGCTCCCAACACTGATTTTTTTAGTCTTGCAGTCTTTGCCATTTGCTGGGTGGAACTTTACAGTTGTGTTATTTGAATTTTTATTGATTATCTGATTATTTAATTAAAGATAAGGTTTACAACTTTTTTTTTTGACAACTGTAGGTATCTTGACCATTTGCCTATCAGGAAATGATTCCTAGTATGTTAATTCCCTATATATATTGGATGCCAGATTTGTATAAGATATTTGATGCAAAAAATTTCCCCTAATTATCTGTTTCTTTTTTTTTATTTTTTATTTTTTTATTTATTTTTTTATCTTTAGTTTACAACACACGGTTCTACATAATTTTGAGTTCCAGATTTTCTCCCCTCCCTCCCCCCTCCCTCCCCAAGGTGGCATGGAATCTCATGTAACTACCATGTATAATTTCGCATTGAATTAATTTATACACTAGTCAAGTTGTGGAGAAGAGATTCATTCAATGGAATGAATCATGAGAAAGAAGAAATAGAACCAAAAAAAAAAAACAACCCAAAAACAAAAACAAAAGAGAAGAAAAAAAGGCAAGCATGTAGTGTGCCTCAATCTGCATTCAAACTTCACAGTTCTTTCTCTAGATGTAGATAGCACCTTGCACCTTGTGTTGCTGAGAAGAGCGAAGTCTGTCAGGGTTGTTCCTCACGGAATCCATATATCTGTGGTTGTGTACAATGTTCTCCTGGCTCTGCTCTGCTCACTCAGCATTATGTTGTGTAGGTTTTTCCAGGTTGTTACGAAGTCCATATCATCCCCATTTCTTATGGCACAATGGTACTCCGTTACCTTCATATACCACAGCTTGTTCAGCCATTCCCCAATTGATGGGCATCCCTTTAATTTCCAATTCTTGGCTACCACAAAAAGAGCCACTATAAATATTTTTGTATATATGGGTCCCTTTCCCTCTTGTGTGATTTCTTTGGGATACAACCCTAGAAGTGGTATTGCTGGGTCAAAGGGTATGAACATTCCTATGGCCCTTTGGGCGTAGTTCCAAATTACTCTCAAATGGCTGGATCATCTCACAACTCCACCAGCAATGTAACAATGTTCCAATTTTCCCACATCCTCTCCAGCATTTATCATCCTCCTGCTTTGTTATTTTAGCCAATCTGACAGGAGAGATGTGATATCTAAGAGTTGCTTTGATTTGCATTTCTCTAATCAGTAGTGATCCAGATCTGTTTCTATTTAGCCTTGTTGATTTTGTTTATGCCAAAATTTAATATTTTGTATAATCAAAATTTTCTGTTTTGTCTTTTGTGATTTTTTTCTCTTATTTTAAGAATCTTCTGTAGTCATTGTTTTGAAAGCATGAAATCTCCTTCCATTCTCTAATTGTTTGAATTATATGACCTTTTATGTTTAAATTTCGTATCCATTTGGTGCTTCTTGTAGAAATTAGGTTTATAGCTTAGGTCAGTCCCTGTTGAACACAGCCCCAGTTCTGACTCCAAAACATTCCTTGAGATAGAGTCCTAGGCACCTTGGCTTTCTTGGGTTCTTCGTGCTAGGCTGACTGGCTGTACCACCCTGTCTATGATCCTGGCTCCAAGGTTGTTGTGGTTTGAACTCCTGGTCTTAGGAGGATGACCTAGGAAATGCCGAAGGCTCCATGTTAGGTAAAATGGGCATAGTCAGCAGGCCTCTCCAGGGTGTTTCCATGTTAGGAGAACTGGGCATGTCCAGAGAAGCCCTGTTTACATATTTCTCCCTTTTGGAAATTTGCCATCCCTAGCAAATAGGTAGGAACACATCTATTTATTTATGCATGCATGTATTCATTCATTCATTTATGTATTTATTTATTTATAGCACAAATTCAGAACAGTTCTCTATGGTCTCTGAGGAGGCCTAAACAATGTCTTTTCATTTGCTTCCCCAGTACCATACAGTAAAGTCTCAAAACAGATGAAAATCACAATTATCTCCAAATACAAAGTTTTTCAGATTCACAGAATAAGGAACACTACAATACACATAGTTCCCCAAATAAGCCAACAAAAGAGGTATTTCATAAATTTACAAATACACACACACACACACACACATATACACACACACATACTTGCTTAGCCTTACAAGACCTTTCTTAATCCACAAGCAAAAGACAGGGCAGAAACTTGGTCCCCACTGAGCTTTCCACGCTACATGGAGCTCTCCTCATAGCAATTTGGGCCCAGGGGTCAATTTGGTATTGCCTGTTTCTCAAATAAGATATCTGTCCTGAATAGAAACTCTTCCGTTGATTACCTCAGAGCATTTAAACCATCCAAGGGGGGGGGGTCTGCTCCCAAAATGTCCCTTTTTACAGAGGCACACTAATACTATCTAGGGGTACCTCTAGCATAGGCAGTTCCCATAGAGGTCCAGGCATTTTCCTCTGGGTCCCTCATCCCAAAAGGCACACAAAATTCCCCCCAGAATCCTTATAGCTGCTAGGATAAAGCAAGTGGAATTCAAAAGCACCCATCAGGACAAGACAAAAAATGGCTCAGTTAGAGAAGTAGCGAAGGATTCCTTCCTATGGACTTAAGACATCAGCATTCTTACTTTATGCAGTTGTAAGACATTTTGCTTTCACAAAAGGTAAGCAATAGATCTTTGTTTGAATGCAAAAGAACAACATGAACATTTCTTTTAGATGGTAGTAATCTAGTGATTTCCAAATTTCTCACAGCAGTCTCAGTACTTATACATGACTCAGTAATAAAAACATATCAGTATATCAAACCATATTCAGAATTCAGTAATACAAAAAGTATCAGTTGAGCAATCAACAAATAAAGTTTGCAAAACTACAATGGAATTGACTTGTAACGGAACACTCACAAGAAAAAAAAATTGTACATTTACTGCCCACAAATCCCACCATCCTCACCACCCTTACCACCCCTGCCTAAAAAAAATTCTCTAAAATCTTCCACTCTAGGGTATCTAGGATCCACACGTCCTGGGCAGAGAAGCTTTCTCTTCCAAGGTTCTCAGATACCCTTAAGGGGATTGTGGGAGGGGGTGGTGGTGGATGGTAGTGTGGAAGGGGCTGGGTCCCCCTACACTCCAGTTCCATTTAACCATGGACAATTTAATTAGCTTTTACACAGAAATATTTACTTCAAAAGGTATGGTCACAAATATACATACTTGTTTCCCCTCCCCCATCCCCCCATGAGAGGCACAATCTTCCCCCAGACTCCCAACTTCCTCACTCTGTGGGGAAGGGAAGGTGATTAGGTTCATGGCTTAGCTTGGTTCCTATGTGGCACCATTCCAGTTTCCAGTCCAACGCAGCAAGTCTTAGGCACCCTGGCTTCCGTGCCAGGCTGGCTGGCTGTACCAGCCGTCCTGCAATCGTGGCTCCAAGGTTGCCATGGTTCAGACTCCCAACTCCCATGAGTATCATCTCTGGCACCAGAAACTGAGGAAGACCCAACAACACAGAATAGAAACAAACATTCCCAGGCCCATTTCTAGAAGTGGAGTTAAAGACAGAAGGAAAGAAGGGGAAGTAAAGACTTCCCCCACGCTGGTTCAGTTCATGCTATCCTCACTGGTGGTGAACTGGGATCTTCACCCTTTAGACTCAGCCAATAAAAGCAGCAGACTGCTAGTTTTAAAGACACAGGCAATCAATCAAAGGAGGCTACCCCCATCCATGTATAGGGGACATAGGCCTCCAGGTTAGGCCATCTGGGCATGCCTAGGAATACCCTAGTTACATGTACTGTGGTAAAAAAAAAAAATTCCTAAACTGCTCTCTAGTTTCCAATGCAGTTACTGTTGAGTAGGGAACTCTTCCCCTAATATAGTTGATGTTCTTGGGTTTATCAAACACAGGAGTACTACATTAGATTGCTTCTACTATTCCATTTTTAGAAATCATTATCAAATAGTTTTGATGATTACTCCTTTATGACATAGTCTGGCATCTAATAATGCTTGGATCTTTACATTCCTAATGTTTTTCATTATTTTTCTTCAGTTTCTAAACCTTTTCTTCCTTCAAATGATTTTTTTCAATTATTTTGTCTAGTTCTATGTAAAAGACCCCCTTATTACTTTGATTGTTATGGTGTTTTAAAAAAATTATATTGGCACGGCCCAATTCTTTTTTATTATTATTATTAATTCTTAGCTGTGATTTACAACTTTAAAATTTGCTTAGTAATTTTTTGCATTTAAAAATCTGTTGAATATAGTTTCTTTAGCAAAGTATCCTGTTACAGATTTTCTTCTGTACCAAGTACAAATGCAACAGTTACAGGGTTCCCAGTGAAACAAAGAAACAAACAAAAAAAACGTTGTATGTCTTCATATCTAATTGATATGCATCTTCTTTGTAGCATTTGTGATATTTAAATGTACTTAGTATCAATTATGAAAGTCGACTTTTGGATTTTAAACTTATCTGTTGCTACAGCTATGTATTCTTGTAGGCTTAATACTTGGGCTTATATCCTTAAATTTTTTTTATGCCTTTATTTTTCAATCATTCATTTCTGGATTATCGCCCTCTTCTCAAAAAAATTAGCCCTCTCTTGTCAGAAAAAAATGCTTTCATTAAAAAAAAAATAAGATTTTTTTTCTGACATAATAGTTTCGGTTTTCAGTATATATTATTTCAATTGCTGATTGACTTCACAAAATTATTGAAATGTACTTTTTAAAATTATAACAGTTCTTACATTTTAAATTTTAGGCATACTTTTTAGGCAACTTTAAAACTATATTTTACATGTCCATTATAAATTGGTTTCCCTCCTGGGGAATCATTACTGAGTCATCTTTTTAATGGTTTCAAACTCTTTATTAAGAGCACATCAAGTTTTATTTAACAACCTCTTAACATACACTGTAATAACCAAAATAGCTTTCTAATTACACGTGCTTTATGTTACTTGGGGTAGTACCATTTGTTTAAAACACAATATAGAAGCAATGAGGGCTTTTGAGTCTATAAAATTATTTAAGACTTTAAATTAATATGGAAAGTTGATAGTTTATAAGTATATAAAGAAAATGACATTTTGAAAACTTCATAATATATTTTTGTTTATGTTGGAAAAAAGATTATCTGCACAAATTTTCAAATTGTATTACTAATATATATCTAATATGTGTCTGTTAAATAAATTATTTATTTATTTAGTTTTATGTGTAGAGGAGTGGGCCTGCATGAGTTGAGAGGCCCTTGGATGGTGAGGACCCTTCAAAAGGAGGCAGAAAAGGCATCTTTAACTCCTCCCTCTGACCTTCTAAAGGGAGACTTTCATTCCTATAGGGAGGGAAAGCAGGAAGTTGGGGTCAGGGATACTTCTCTCTCCTCAAAGAAAGGGGGTTACCTGGCTAGAACTGTATCTATTAGTTTACTTAAATATTGTTAGTCTAGCTGCAGGTTCCCCATCCCTGGTCTAGAGCCTTGAGAGGTTAAGTGACTTCCCAGGGTCACCCAGGCAATAGTAATTGGAAGTGGAATTTGAATCTAGGTCTTGGCTTCAAGATGTGTTCTTTATCTGCTATGCTAATGTTGGTTCTCTGTAACAGTATGTGTGTTTCTTGTTAGCCTAAGTCATATGCCAATTAAATGTCAAATTAACTGTATCTGCTAAAGAGAATTAGAGTCACACAGACCTGGATTCAAAACCTGCCTTGACACCTGCTACTTATTTTACCTTAGGCAAGACATGTAACCTCCTGAGCCTCTGGGCAATTCTGGAAGCATATAAATGGAAGGGAGTTCCCACTCGATTAAATCACAGGGCTTTGATGTGTTGACATTCACATATACATACACGATCTTAATATTTCTACCCTATAGTTCTCTTTCAAATTAGACTTTCTTAGGCATGCTGTCAAAGGAATAGTTGGGATTATTATGAATAACATGGGACTGAAAGACTGGGAGGAAATTGGGATACGTAGATTTTAAAGAATTCATGATGACAGATCAGGAAGAGATATGAGATACCTTTGCCCTTTTAATTGTCACTTAAGCAGAACATTTTTGTCAACTGCCAAAATAGCTCTGTATTCAAGAAATCTAGTTTTCAAAGTTTTCAATAATTGATACTTACTTTGATTCATTACTTAATTTGTTAATGTCTCAAATTTCTCTATTGACTTTACATCTAACCTGTAGTAATTCTTGTGAAACAAAGGAGATTATATACCTGCCCTATGACTTGAAGTGGGAGAAGACCAGGCTGTCTATTGCTGACTGGGTAGAGGGAAGGAGACTTTCCTGTCCTTCTGCTGTGGGGAAATGTGGCTTCCCCCCCCACCCAAGTTGAAACTTTAGGTACATTCTTATTTAAACTAATTTTTATGGGCTGGCCTGGGAACCTAAGTACCTTATATAATATTGTTTACGTGAGAGGATCTGTTACCCAGTTCTGAAAAGGCTTTGTGGATTCAGTAGCTAGATAAATGGCTGCATTGCTGGAAGAAAACTTACAGATATAGATTATCCCTGATTTTCACTAATGAGGAAAATGAGATCCGGAAAATGTCACACATATGTATCAGTCACACATTTAGTAACTAGAATTAACATGAAGAAGCAAATATGATCTTATAAGTAACAAGATTTTATGGAATGAGACTCAGGAATAAAAATGGCAGTAAAAGAGAATACTTTGTCCCCCGCCTCTTCCCCCTCCCCAACATCAACACCTGAACAACGCTTAACTAAGAGGGGACAGAGTGGTACTGAATGTAACCACCTGTATAAGTGCATACATCTGAAAAGAGAACCAGAGTAGAAAGGATTTGGATGGGAATAAAAGGACAGAGGAACAAGTCATATTGTTTTGGGAATATGTTGCCACCACCTTGGTGGCACAGTGGGCTGGGCCTACAGTCAGACCTGAATTCAAGTCCAGCCTCAGGCACTTTTAGCTGTGTGACCCTGGGCAAGTCACTTAAGTGCTGTCTGCCTCAGTTCCTCATCCATAAAATGGACATAATAAAACCTACCTTCCCAGGCTGTTGGTAGGGTTAAATGAGATAATATTTGTCAAGCACTTTGCAGATTTTAAAGCCTTACATAAATGCTAATTGTTGTGGTTGTTGTCAATGTTGTTATCTGGCTAGATCGAGCTATTAGATGATGATTTCCTGCCATAAGATTAAAAAATTGACATGGGGCAAGATAGAGTACTGATGGACCCTTCATCTTTCTAGCTAGTTCTTATAAACAAGTTGGATTTGGCTGGTGAAGAAGGAACCAAAATCTTGGAGGAAAAGTGACCATGTTAGCTTAGATTTCATGATAGCCAAGGAAGAGAATGCTGGGCATAGTCAGATAATGGATACCCTAGACTTTAGGAGAGCCTAGTTTTCAAGGTCACTAGGCCACAATGGAGCATCAGGATAGGACTTTATTGGAGGAAGCAGATTGTATGAGCAAAATTTAACTCCAGCAAGAATAGCTGGCTGTGAGTGGAAGTTATAGAGAGGTAGATTTTAGACTGAAATTAGGAAGAATTTTCTTCCAATTAGAGATGTCTTAAAAATGGAATTTCCTCTGCCTCCTGAAGTATGGAGAAAAAAATGGTATATGAAAAAAGTCTTTAAAAAGTAGAACCTGGAAGACTGATCATTAGAGGGAGATCATAAAAGGCATTTCTTCATGTACAGATAGACTCGATACACTCTTAGGCCCTTTCCAACTCTGTTTCTTTGATTCTCTGTCTTACAAATATATTTTTGAAGCACAGCCCCTTTGTAAGGTAGTGATTGCTGTATCTCTATCCAGATATAGATATATATTCATGTATTTTTAGCCACAGTCTCACTCATTCAGAGTAAAACTTAACTATTCAGAACCTCAGGGAAAATGAGTTCCTCTGATTAGCCAGCTTTTTCTAATAATAGATGGTGTTTATACAGCACTTTAAGGTTTTATAAAGCACTTTATACTAATTATCTCATTTAATTCTCAGGCCGGGCCTGTGAATTACAATTTAAATTGTAATGATTTCAAAAACCTGGCTCTGCTGCTTATTATGTGTGACACCTGAGGCAAGTCACTTCTATTGAGAGTTATACATATAGAATATGGTTTCATTGCTCTAATTTCAGCAAATATATCAAGTAATCCTCCTGTGAAGAATTTCAAAGGCTGCTCCTTTGGAATTCTGTTTTGACTTAAACTTGCTGAATATTTGACTCTACGTAATAAAGTTTCTAGGGTATGCTTCACTTTGTGATGTTTTCGGATAAACTGTTATCTAAGCATTACTGTACCTTACATAATAAATGGGGCCATTCTCCTCTCCCCTCCCCCCACCTGCACCAAGATTCCTATTCTGGTTGGGATGCCTTCAGCCTAACAAAGTGATGGAGAGATGGTGGTACCAGATTGAGGACCTAGAATGTCTGGGTAAAGAGCTTGACTTCTGATTAGTCCACAATAGGGAGATAGTAAAGGTTTTTAAGAGGAGTGATGTGACTGGATCTCAGATTAATTACATTGTCTGACAGTGATATGACGGATAGATAGAAGATGTAAAAAGATCAAAGATGTGAAGACTTATTTGGAGACTACTATAGTGTATTCTGAAGGTGATGATGGAGGTCTTACTACCATGATGGCATGAAGAGGAAGGAATTAATAGTACAAAGACTATAAAGGTAGAATCTAGTGGATTTGAAAACCAACTGAATATTCAGGTTCAGGGAGAGGTAAAGGTCAAAAGCAGTGCCACAGTTCAGAACATGGAAGCCTAAATGAATGTTGTTCCCACTGACAGAAATAATGAAGCCAAAAGGAAGAGGAGGTTGCTAGGGAAAGATAATGAATTCCATTAAGAATACGTTGAGTTTCAGATGTTAGTAGGATAGTTAGGTGAAGATATCCTCTAGGCAGTTAATTAAGATGTAGATGTGGAATTCAGGAGGGAGGTGAGAATTGGTATTAAATATTTCAAAGTCATCTGTGCAGAGTTGATAGTTGAGGCCATGGCAATTAAGGGAATTGTCTGGAAAGGGAGTATTTAGAGAGAAGAGGTCCAAGAACAGAATCTTAGGAAATCTTTAGAGGTCAGGAAGAGGAGGCAGTGAAGAAGAGAGAAAGGAGTATATAACTGGCCTCAAAAAATGAAGAATCAAGAATGTGTTATACCTGAAACCAAGGGAAAGAGAATATATTGAAGGAGAGGGATTAGTTAACCATTTCAAGTACTTTTAAAACGCCTGTGTTGAATTCCAAAGAGAATTTGGTAATGAATAAGTCTTTTGGGATTGTTGAAAGAATAATTTTAAATGGTGGCTAGAATGGAAGTCAAGATTGCAAGGAGTTGAGATGAAAGTGAGAGATATTGGGTTTAATCAATCAATAAAGAAATATTTTGTCATTGTTCGTTCATTTTAATTGTGTCTGACTCTTCATGACCCCATTCAGGATTTTCTCAGCAAAGATACTGGAATGGTTTGCCATTTTCTTCTCCAGCTCATTTTACAGATGAGGAAACTGAGGCAAACAGGGTAAAGTGACTTGCCCAGGGTCACATACCTAGTAAGTCTCTGAGGCTAGGTTTGAACTCAGGAAGATGAGTCTTCCTGACTTAAGGCCTGGCACTTTATCCACTGCGTGACTATGTAGCGGTGAACAAATATCTGTTGAATGCCTAATATGTGCTAGGCATTGGGGATACAAGAATGAAGCAAACCTTATTCACAAGGAGCTTACATTCAAATGAAGGAGATAAAAGTACTCTGTATGTATAAATTTAGTGTAAATAAAAAGTGATTAATATAAATATATACAAACTATTTAAATACTAAGTGGTTTGGGAAGAAGAACAAATGCCAGTAGCTGGGGAAATCAGGATGATTCCATGCAGATGTTTCTTGAGCTATGTCCTAAAGGAAGAGAGAAGTGGAGTGAGAGAGTACTTTCCGGTTATGTGGAACGGCTAGACTGTGGTGTGCAGGAAGCCAAGTGGGGGTTAGCTTAGCTGGATCACAGTATTCAGAAGAGGGAAGCAATGTCCAATAAGACTAGAAAGATAGTATGGAACTATATTCAGAAGGGCTCCAAAGATAGTAGGGAACCATGTTTTGAAGGGCTTGAAACTAGAGTCCACAATTCATCCTAGAGGCAGTGGGAGCCGCTGAAGTTGACTGTATGATCTCTCCCTTTTCTGAATGCACTATTGATAATTGTTATTAATTGTGTATGCATCTTAACCCTTTCTATCCTAAGCTGCTGATGCTCTCACCCCACATTTATCCCTCTACATTATGGGCATTAGAGACTCAGTGCCCCCCATGATCTGGAAATTCATGTAAATTTTTTGGCCTTCCCTTCATACCAGAGAAGTCTGAATTGTTTCTCCTTTTATGGGGTGTCTATAGTACCTTACAGTAAAATTTGGGTTAAGTATTTGGTTGTAGGTACTATGTTGTCTGCAGTTTTGGGAAAATTTCCCCGAAATTCCCATTTAATTTCTCATGCCAACTGGCAACATATTGAAACCTTGATTGGGAAAGTCATGATGTGGAAGGGATAACTGTATTTATGCTTACACCTTCATGTCTTCTCTACTTAGACTGTATGCTTCTCAAGGGAGGAACTGTCTCACTTCTGTTTTTGCTTCCTCAGGGCATAGCAGTTCCTGGATCATAGTAGGCTAAGCTTATTAAATGCTTGATGATTGATAATAAGGGCAGACATTGTACCTTATGTATCTCTGTGTATGAAAGAAGTCATAGTCAGAGAGGCAGATTTAGTCTTGATTGTAGGAAAAACTTCTTAATGTCAGAGTTGCTCAAAAGTGGAGTGAGTTTATAGACAACTTTTTTACAGATGTTTAAATGTTCATGAAAGGGAGGAGAAAGGTGGATAATCATTTCCAATACACCAGGGGAGGTCATTCATGCCTTAGGTATCCTGTGGTGAATTCTTCTATGATAAAGAGTACTTTTTTATAGCCAATGGTCTCACTATAACTTATTCATTTTCTAAGCTTGGATTTTCACACGTTGCCCTTTTACAAATGGGGCATACCTGTAATTAGGCATAATTACTGGAAAAATCTTTGTCTGTGAAATTAAAGTTAGTTTTCATTTTTAACTCATTAGCCTATAAATGCAACATTAATTGGAATTATTAGTTGAAAAACCAAAAAAAAATTGTCCTCCCACTTCTTTCCATCTTTCTGCTTTTAGGAGGTAATTTTTGGTGAGCTACCCAGCTTAAGCAGCTTGAAAAATTTAAATCAAAGTACCTTTTAAGGGCACATTATAGCAATTGTGCCAACCTTGGGAAAATTACATAACCTTGCTTAGCCACAGTTTTCTCATCTGTAAAATGAGAGGTTTGGAGTAAATTATCTCTAGGCTACGTTCCCACTCTAAAACTCTATGATTGTGAATTTTAATTAACCAAAATAAAATACAAATGCATCTCATGTGACCTTGTGTGGACTACGTTGATTCTCGTGATTTATTTTGTAATTAAATTTAATTTTTCAAATATAGTCTCATTATGCTTCCTCTGTGCTACTTCAAATTAGATTTGAGTTAATTTAATTTTGTTTATTTTATAATCACTACCATGCTTAGTAAATATTAATGCAGTAGTTTCTATAGATAGAAACTTAAAAGTCAGCATATGGCTGTTAATTAATTTTAATTATTTCCTATTCTTAACAGTCAGAATTAAATTGAAGGCAGAGGTTTGCTTTTGCTTGCATGATCCGATCTCAAGCAGAAAGCTTATGATGGTTATACAATTTCATTAGACTCAATTTGATGTAATACAGCCTATCCATTCTAAAGGCCCATAAAAGTTCCAGACAGCATCAATTTGTTTTTTAACAGGAAAAGCAAAAGCCCAGTAAATCACTCTGCAGTCATGGTATCCCATGTTTGTTGGCAGGAAAAATAGAAATAAGGCTTCTTTATAATTTACTTCCAAGTAATAGTTTGTTATCTTTTTACTGTTTTTTCATTTCCAAAGTTTCTCAGGATTGGGGGGGGCGGAGAAAAGGGGAAAATAAATTTACATAATAACTTTGTTATGTATTTAAAAGGAATAGCAAGTTGTACATAATAGATTTGCAGTTTTATGGGCAATCATCTTGGAAATGCTTGTTTTATTCCATGAATTAAAAATAAAAAGTTTAAAAAGAAAATAAGGTATTTTCATTTAAAAATATATAGAGTTAATGTTTATGTAATAGCATTGTGAAAAACTGCTATCAAATCTTAAATTAATTGTGAAAAAATTAATTATAATCATGCTGATTGGAGCATTAACATGGCAATCAGGGATCTTTTATTGGATTGGCAACTGTTTCATAGCTTTTTGATTCTAAACCCAAAGGAGAGAAGGAGGGAGGCAGGGAGGCAGGGAGGGGAGCACATATCATGAACAAATCTCGTCTTTGTTTTCTCTTTCTGTCCATTGGATCTAACATGTGAGCCCATATATATATTTCTGTTGCCCTCTGCATTTTCATAATATTTGTATTAATAAACTTATTCTTCTATTTGGACTTAAGAGAGATGGTGACCTTTCCCAGATTACAACAGAACATCTTTGATATGTTGGAAAGGAAAGCTTATATGCATATATGCCTGAAGTCTTTTTTTTTTTTTAATTAGACCTGTCTACTGTGGTGCTGACTTGTGGACTTGGAGTCATGTCTGGGTTTAAGTCTAAGCTCTGCTACTGAATACTGTAGAACCTTGGGTTTGGGATAACTCATCATGCTTCTCCAGGCCTCATTTTCAGAGAAACTATAATTTAATCTATTGCTCACATTATGGGATTATGGGGAATATGCTTTAGCACTACGTAAACATGAGTTATTATTTTTAATAGCCTAGGTCACCAGGAGCAAAACACTTTTGCTCCAAGCATTTATAAAGTACCTACTGTATGCCAGATACTATGCTAAGAATTTTACAAATATTATCCTACTTGATCCTCAGAACCTTGGGAGATAGTTTCTTAATATTATCTGTGTTTTACAGTTGAAGAAACTAAGGCAAGCAGAGCTTAAGTGACTTTCCCAAGTTCACACACCTAGTAAGTAATAGAGATATAATTTGTATTATTTAGCTTATAGAGAGGTGTTGGGTGGATCAAAGGCAGTAATGTCTTCAGTACTTTGTAAACCAAAAGGCTGTTTGATAACCAGATTCTGATCATAATTATCATTACCATATCTAGCAAGATGGGGGACAAGTCCTGAGATTTCATTAATGATAGCTAGCATTTACGTACCGCTTTAAGGTTTGCAGACCACTTTAGAAATATCTCATTTTATCCTCACAATAACTCTGAAAGGTAGGTGCTCTGCTTTCCCATTTCACAGATGAGAAAACTGAGGCAAAGGCGAGGTTAAGTAACTTGCCCAGCATCACATGGCTAAGTATCAGAATTTAAATAGCAGTCTTCCTGACTTCAGGTCCCACGCTCTCTATTGTCTGGCAGTTCCATGTGTGAAAACTCCCTCCCCCAATGCAGATCAGCAACCCATCAGCAAAGTATCTTAGAGAGGTGCTTTGGGCACTGAGAGGTTGAGTAATCTGCCCACAGTCACACGGCCTGAGTTAGGAATTGAATTCCACATTCTGGATTCCTGAATCAGGGGCTTATTCTCTATCCACTACACCGTGATGCTTCTCATTGCTCTTAGCATGCTCCAACAGAGAAGCCTTCTACATCCCTGTTGCTCTACATTCATACTTAGAAGCAAGCTCACATACTTATCCTCTTGTTTCATTCTTCTGGATATCTGGAAGCACTCTTCCCTAGAGAACAGTAGTGCATGTCTTGCATCGTTTTCCTGGGAGCCCTACAGTTATGTCTGTGTGTGACCAATGTCGTTCTGTGGAACAATTTCCCTAGAAAACAGTAAATCAGGCATATGTTAAATTTCAGCTTTACCTGAAAGACATCTGGAAACATGACTGAAGCAGCTAACTTTTAAGACGTGGTACGTGTTGAAACAGGAAGAAAACTTGTGATGAAAGTGTCATTTCTCTCCAAATACAAATTCCAATATTAATTGAGGTATGCAGCAAACCCATAGCGTGGGGTGTGGACCATACTCACAGTTGTTGTTGTGCTAGGTAATAATTATGTTTGAATACTATCTGTAGCATACTGTTGTAACCATTTGCATATTAAGAGGGAAGGAAATATATTATAGATATAAGAATATTGTTGGCTTTAGATGGGTTTTGCCTATATTAGTTTTTACATTGAACTCTTTTCTGTTCCTTCATGTATAAGATGGGTGTGACAAACGAGTTATTATCGTTACAATTTTTATTAATGGTAATTTAAAAAAATAGTGACCCATAGTTACCAGAAGTACTTTAGAGAGGAGATTGTGTTTTCTTGATGATAACAGTCCAGGAATCTCCAAAGTGGGCATGTGTCCCAGGGGATGCATGAGATGATCCACTGGAGCATGTGTGTGTTTTAAAAAATTAGAATTGAGGAGGGAAGCCCAGCTGTTCATGATGTTTGCAATCACTCCCTGCCTGCCTTAACTACCCTCTTGTCCTGTCTGTGCTCCTCCTGGGACAAGAGGACAGCTGGGCAGATGCTAGCAGCAGGCTAGCATCCCAACCTGGCTTGCCCAGCTCTATCCCCTCTTCCCAAGGCTCACCTACACAACAGTTCATACTTTATTTATGTTCCTTGGCCCAGGCATCTCATGCTTCCCAGCTCTCTTAAGTCATTATGCTTTCAAACAATGGGGACCCAAGCTCAGACTTAAAGGAACTACCACCAGATTTGAGGGGCCATAGCTGCTGCTTCTGCCGCCACCAGTATCTTGGTGTTGAAGAACTCAAACCACTCTTCAAATCTCTAACCCTGCTCCCAAGAAATCCTCCAATGAGCTTGGTAGCAAATTCGGAAGGCCATCTACCATGAAGAAACCAGAGATCCACCCAGGCATTTTCCCAACAGCTGCCTTCCCTCCCTTCTCCCATCACTGGGGACCTGATCTTAGAAACCACTCCTCCCTCACCTTCTCCCCCAATCAGGAAAGATTGAAATTGACTAATTCCACTATAAACCTTTGAATAGTTTGTGGATGTGAAAAATGGGTATCCTGATGCAATCTTACAGCCAACAGTCCTTTCTTATTTGGATCTGTGTTTCTTTGAAAGGTATTTTCTATGTTATGGTGGCCACTTATACCAGGTATTGAAATTTACTGAACTTAGAAACAAGCTTTCAAATTGCTGGATTACAAAGTGTTAGATCAGAAATTCTTTAACCTTTTTTTGTGACATGGAGCCCTTTGGTAATCAGGTGAAGCCTATAGACCTCTTCTCAGACTCATGTTTTTAAATACATTAAATAAAATATTTAGGACTACAGGAAGCCAACTATATTGAATTATAGCTATCAAAATATTTTTTTAAAAAATAGGTTCAAAGACTGGAGGTTATAACCCCTTTTTAAAAATGAAACATTCAATCCCATTGCTCTCACTGAAAAGTTTGGGGGTTCTTTTGACAGCAAAAAAGATTTTTGGTCACTCTTAAAAATTTAAAAACTATTTTTAACATACCACTTCACTTTGTCTCATCCTTTCAAAATTTCAAATGTCCACATATGTTTTATCATGTATATGTATATAATATTATTACAGGAGTACATGTATGTAATTTATTAACAAATATATGCAGATTAGGGTTCATGCTCAAACTTTTTTCAGTGATAGTTGTATGCAATCAAAAAATTTGGGAGCTATTGTGAAATTACAAATAAATGTTATTAATCACTGAACTGGGCAGCTAGGTAGCACAGTGCATAGAGTGCCAGGAAGATTCATCTTCCTGAGTTCAGATCTGACCTCAAATACTTACTGCCTGACCTTGGGCAAGTCTCTTAACCCTATTTGCCTCAGTTTCCTCATCTATAAAATGAGCTGGAGAAGGAAATAGCAAACTACTCTAGTATCTTTGCCAAGAAAACTCCAAATGGTGCAAAGATCAGACATAATGGAAACAAGTCACAGCCCTTGCATTTGAAAAGTTTATATACTTCTGGGGGAATAAGCCATCTATCCCAGTATGATTTAAGGTACACTGCCATGATGACAAAGGGAAAATCCAAGGAAAGAGGCAGTAGAGTTATACATATCTTAACCTGGCAGATACCTGTGATATCTATCTCGGGGGAATTTTAACCATTGTGTGGATGATTGCTGCCTCCTGCCTCTCTCTTTTCTAACTACCAGAATGATTACATTCTAATTCTGGCCAAGTTCTAGGGATGCTAGACAGTATTCCTCCAAGCTTTGGATCCTCCCTAGTAAATAGCAAGTATTCTCCATGTGATTGTAAATTGAGACTGTATTTTATATTCTCTAAGGCCATTGGGGGTAATACTGAATCTGCACATGATTTAGCATGGGGATGGTAAGCCAGATCCAGTCACATTTCAGCACAGATGTACCCTCCAGGGAAGGTCTGGTGCTTTGAATTAGATTCACTAGTTGTTTTGAAACAAACCAAAACATCTATCTGAGTTGGCCCTAAATCCGATCATGGTAGAGAATATGATATTCGCAAATTAGATTGACCACTTGGGTGAATTGACAACCCTGCTGTGTTAAATTATTTTTTAAAACTTCTTTAAAAAGTTTTATCATCTTTTTCATTTTTCCCATCACCTACATTTTTCTATGTAACCCTTTCTCTCCCCCTCCTAGAGAGCTGTCCGTTACAACAAAGAATATCAAAGGGCAAAAAAAGTTCAGCAAAACTAAGCAATACATTGCTTTCCCTACAATTTGTACATCCTTAGTCCCCACCTTTGCAAAAAAGGGAGAGAAAATTAATTTCTTACTGTTGTATTTGTCTTATTGTTATATGCTAAGCTATCTCTCTAAATATAAATACCTCCCCCCACACACACACACGTACATATACACACATATACACAAAATGTATCTGAGGCCCAACATATTTGCTTCAAAAATGTTTGGTAATTCAGGGCTTGTTACCAAGGGTCAAATGTCACACTGCTAATACAATAAATTACTAAGGAAAATAACAAATTGACTCTTCGGTCATGGTCAAAGTTTCTTAATGAAAACGAGCCCCATATATCATTACACTTGAAAGATAATGTAGGAACTCAATGTTTTTACATGAAACTGGGGAAAGTGAAATACTAAAAAAGGAGAAAGATAATGTATTATTCTGAAAGGGCAGTGGATTTGTAATCAGAGCACCTTAGTTTTTGAATACTGGGGCCATCCCTAACTTGTGATGGTCTAATAGGTGAATCACTTAACCTCTCTGGGCCTCGATTTCCTCGTGTAAAAAGAAATGGTTGAATTAGTTGATTTCTAGTCCTTTAAAGCTCTAAACTCTGAGATCCTACAATTTGCAGAGTCTGAGTTGAAAGTGTCCTAAAGGTGATTTAAATAAATAGTTGTGCCAGTTTTCAAGAGCTACATAAATGTCCATTTTTATCTGGATAGGTTTGAGGCACAGATATCTACGAGAGACTAAGATAAGTACATGAGTTGGTTGCCGGCCAAAGAGTTCACCAGCCAAAGGAACAAGCTAAAGATTAGGTAGTCAAAATACAGAAAGTATAGACTTGGTTCAGATTGAAACTGCTTTGGAGGAGCTTAGGTCATTTTAATTTCATGCATCCATTCAGCTAGCAATTACAAAGTTCTTGTTGAGGTTCAAGGCATTGTGCTTTAGACTTGGGATTTAAAGGTGAAAGGAAGACAGACCTACTCTTCCCAGCTCTTCCATGCTGCTGGGGTTGGGGTAGGGATATAACAATTAAACGGGTCAATTTAACACAGTTTGAGGAAGGATAGAGCACTCAAAACCACGCGAGTTAGGAAAGGTGGTGAGATCTGAATTGATCCTTGAAGGAAACTTCCAGAAGTGTGCTTATTCTTTCTGCTCATGCCTTGTTTGGCCCAGCAAACAATGCTTCCTGTTAATTCAGCCCCCTTGCTCAGTTTCAGTGACATATTGATGGGCGCAGCTGAGGCCTTACAGTGAATAAAAAGTTTATTATGCCATAAGTATTTCCTCTGTAAAGAGACATTGGTTGTCTTATCCTGTTTCTTCATGAACCAGACATGACTCAAGGTTGCATATGGATCTGGCAAATGATTATGCTTCTGGTATCTGAGGACTAGCCTACACAACTTCAGAGAAACTCATCATGAGAAGGCTGGCCATTGGGTTAGAAATATTTTTAGCCAGGAGTTCATGATAATTAGCTAAACTGGAGGGATTGCAGTCTACATTTTAGGAATATCTCCACTAGCTACATCATGGGTCCTTTGCAGTTTTGCAGAATTTAATAAAAACACAAAGGTATTATTAGTCTGACTTCAACCTCCTTTGGTTATGTGACCAGTGGGAGGATCATTGGGTCAAAAGGAATAGATAGTTCTGTCACTTGTATATTTCTAAACTGAAATCCAGACCTGTTGAACCAATGCATAGCTCCATCAACAGCGTAGTATCTTTCCATAGCCCCCTAATATTAACTTCCTATCTCTTGTCATCTTTGCTGGTTTACATGGTAGATATAAGGTGAAATTTGAGACATGTTTATTTCTCTTTCTCTTAGTGATTTGGAGCATATTTTCATTATGGTAATTTATAGTTGGCAATTTTTTGGAAAACTGCTTGTGTTCTTTGACTGTCTACCTACTGGGGATAGGATTTTGGTTTGTTATAGGGAAATTTGGGTTATTTACAGAAACTTTGTAATTTCCCAAAGGAAATTCAGGTTGCCTTCTATCTCCTGTTTAATCATGGACCCAGTTTCTTGTCCGTTTACAATCTCTTCTCACCTGTGCCTTCTGAGAGAAGCCTTTGTTTCTTTCAAAAGTGCTCAAACACCACCTTCTGTGTGCATCTTTTTCTGATCCCCTCAGTTGCTAGCACCATCCTTCCCCCCAAAATTTACCTTTTTTATTTTGTCTCCCCTAATATAGAGAAGACATTTATTAAGGACTCATTACGTGCCCTCCTTTAGGGCAACACTTGTCTCGTTTTCCTCTTCATATCTTCAATGCCTAGTACTGTGCCTGGCACATAATAAGCCCTTAATAAATACTTCATGTATCTTGGTTCAGAAGAGAACAGGAGATTTAGAGGAAAATATACACAAGGAACCCATTTTTAGAAGTAGCATCTTGAATTTGTTATACACTTATAAAACAAAAATAAAATATAAGTTGTAAACAATGTTGAGTCACAATTTCATAACAATCTGCTTTCTGCTCTTTGGATATGAAAAGATAAAGTTTGTCATGTTAAGAATAATGAAAAAATTAAGTAAAAAGTATCATTGAATTCATAAATGCTCTTTGTCATCCTGGATTTTTTCAGAATCATTGGATTCAAGTAGTACAACTACTACTACATGTAGGTTCAGAAGGTATTATTCCTAAAATTTCTGGAAATTTATTGATTTTCTAAAACCAAATCATATCATCATAACTCTGGAAGTCATCTCATCCAAAGCCTTCATTTTGCTGATGAAGAAACTGAGGCCCTACGTGGTTAAATAACTTGCCTACAGTCATCAAAGTGAGAACATCAACACATTTTTCTTTTCAGCATTGTCCTGGTAACTAAGTGTTGGGATTGGGTAGGAGGGCAAATCTCCTGTTACTCATATATAAAAAGAAAACACTCTTTAACAATTGCCAGGCATTCTGTAAGTACCTAGGAGACATTTTGTAGTTGTCTCTGTTTAGAGTCTAACATGGCAACTCATGTTCATAACCTTTCAATGTATAACTGTGCTCTTGCACAAGGAAAGGGAACAAATCTTTATTTATTAAGTTGAATAAGTAAAGTGGCTATCCCAATTAATGTTTTTTTTAATTTTTGCTTTAGCAATAAGCTACAAATGATAATATCATTTATACTAGCAAGAAATCAAAACCAAAGAGTGTCCCATGACCCCTACCTTCCTTGCTGTACAGCTAAACTCTCCCTAATTACCAAGTTAGGCGTTTCATACTCAACACCGACTTGTCTATCCTTCATGCTGTATCTCACCATTTACTCCATCCTTTTCTACGTGCCTGAGTATTTTTCAAGAGGAAGTTATCTCCTCTCTTTCTGGGCCAAAAGCTTATCCCACTGGTATTTATATATTTGAAGCATGGCGGAGAGTAGGTGGGGGGAGAAGAAGTAGATGACAGAGAATGAATGGGAATAGGTAGAGGAACATAGGCCTTGCAGAATACTTGCACATACTGTTTTAGCCCCTCTCTCCTCAATCCAGCCTCCTTCCAAGTTATCCCTGAAGAATGTGGGCCTTAAGCCTACACCAGTTCATGGACCAGGACACAGCTGTGAAAACCTATGAGCCTCTTCATTCAAAGAGACACATTTGGAATTATGACCTCCATTTTCCCAACTATTCCAATATGAACAAGAACCATTGAGATTTTCATAGCAGGAAAGAGAGCCAATAAAGTGAAGCAGAAATATATAACCATTGATCCCCCTCTTGTTTGTCTATCTCCCTGAACCACTTAGCTGGAAGAGAAGACCTTTTAAGAAAAATAGTAAGATATGTTAGAGCTGGGTCCCTCTCGAGTTGATGTTGTCACGGAAGGCCAAGAAGAGAATCACAATGTGTTAATAAGGTATTACACTGATGATAGAGATGAGAACAGGCTCAGATCCTTTTGTGAGGTATGTCAAAATTAGATAGGTTTCCTTGGGGAGCTAGTGATTTTTTGGTCACTGGATATTTTTAAATACAACTTCTACCTTATCTGTGCTATTGTAGAGGGATGTTGCCACTCAGGTACAAAGTACAAGTGATTTCTGAGGTCCCTTCTACATGATTCTAGGATATGGCATATCTAACAAAACCAGAGTTTGAAGTACACCCACAAGTAGTCTTTGTTAAGAAAGGGCTTTTTTATTTAACATTGAGTGGAATGGAGCTTTATTGATTCTTATTCTTCTATGACTCTATTACATGTAGTTTGGGTTCTGGTTTCTTAGAGTTGACTTTTTTTTTCTATATTTGTGCTTTTGGAAGACTATCTGATTAAGTTCTGCTACAAAATTTTTAGCTATCCAGTGGATTGTTATAAATAAGACATAAAAATTACCTTTTTCCCTTGTGTTGGGGTTTGGAAGATACGTGTAATTTATTTGTGACTTTCCTTCCATGTGACCTGTTTCCTTATGGATAAATTATATTTCCAACTTTTAGCACACTGTGCCATGCACAATAAACATTTGTTGAATGAAATTGACAAATTCAAATCAGGAAAGGCAAGAAAAAGTCCAGCGGGAGCATACTGAAATTCAACTACACACGATTCAACAGACCAAATCTGGGTCAGAAACTTGAAGAGCTCAGACAAGGAGGGCAGTGAACAGATATCTCCCAAAAACTTGTATTTCCCTAAACTGAGCTGTGAAAATGGCGGGATATAAAAAAGAGAACCTCAGGCCAGACATTCTCCCTCTAGAAGTGAATAGAGCCCGATACTAGTATAAAGTCTAAAGTCAAAAAGTGGGTTGGAAGAATGAGCAAACATAAAAGGTACCTGACCACAAAGAGCTAATATGGTGACCAGGGGTGGGTATAAGGGGTGATTGGAATATGATATTCTGAAAGCAAAGGACTAGGGTTATAGCCAAGAATGACCTATTCAGAAAAACTGAGGATAAAAAAATGGATATTGAGTGAAATATGTCTTTTAAGCATTCCTGATGAAAAGTCCAGAGCTGAATGGAAAATTTGACATTTAAATATATGATTCAGGGACATAAAAAGATGAACATGAGAAGAATTGTAATGGACAAAGTTAAACTGTTTACATTCTTATATGGGTAGAGTAAATCTTCATTCTTTAGCATTGGATTCATTAGTTTCCAATTAATCTTTAATCTATGTTCCAAAGGCCCTTTATTGAATGTAGTTTTTATTGCATTATGTCCCAAAAAGGTACATTTAATATTTTTGCTTTTCTGTATTTGTTTGTGAGGTTTTTATGCTCTAATACATTGTCAGTTTTTTTTTTTTTGAGGGTGTCACATACAGCTGAGAAACAGGTATACTACTTTCTATTCCCTTTCAGTATTATCCAGAGGTCTATCAGCTCTAATTTTTCTATGATTCTACTCATCTCTTTAACTTCTTTCTTATTTATTTTATGGTTAGATTTATCTAAGTCTGAGAGGTGTAAATTGAGGTTCCCCCACTAGTATAATTTTACTATTTCCTCCTGTAATTCATGTAACTTTTCCTTCAAAAATTAGGATCCTATGCCATTTGGTGCTTACATGTTAGTATTGACAAAGAAAGAAAATGATCCTGGATGAGATTTCTCTTAGATTAAGAATATTGGGTAGAAGATTAAACTATAGGTGAAAATTTTCAGTTAGTACAATCTGGATTATTGACAATAATCCAGATTGTATTGCTGCCCAACCTTAACAAGAAAAGTTGGTAAAGTTTGTCCATATGGAACACCATTGATGTCAAGGCTTATAGTATTCTGAAAAAAAAACATAGTTCCGCAATGTTTTCTTTTGAGATGAAATCTTAAAATTTGGATATAATGAGTTAATTAAAATGTAATTATTGTTAAATTATTAAAATTAAAAATATGAACATAATGAGTCAAATCAGCTGAGTTATCTCTGTTTTAGTGGACCCATTTTCTCTTAAGGAAGATGGCAGTTACCAGTTTAGGGAGGAGACCTAGGGAAAACCCTTCTGTTTCCTCACCCAAGATTCACCTTTTGGGCAAGGTTCCTAAGTGGTTAACAAGGAGAATTGATGCTTTAAAAAAATACCTAAACCTAATACTTTTTTCCTGAATTTTCTGCACCAAAAAATGCATTTCTGCATGCACAGCAGAAAGTTGTATATGAAATAATTAATCTATACAGATTTTTTAAAAATACAAATAAATTCTACACATTACTTTCAAAAAAGTATTTTGGGGGCAGCTAGGTGGCACAATGAGTAGAGCACAGGCCCTAGAGTCAGGAGGACCCGAGTTCAAATTTGGCCTCAGACACCTGACATACTCACCAGCTGTGTGACCTTGGGCAAGTCTCTTAACCCCAATTTCCCTGCCTTCCCCCCTCCAAAGAGAGAGAGAGAGAGAGAGAGAGAGAGAGAGAGAGAGAGAGAGAGAGAGAGAGAGGGAGAGAGGAAATTGGCCTGCTTGATCTGTAGTCCCTTCTAATAACCTTTCTTCTTTTCTCTTCTTTGAATTAAGAATTGCTTCTCGGTCATCATTTCCCATCACATTCACATTTCCCAGGCCACAGTCCTCCACCATGACTTCTCTACTATGCCCCAAAAACCTCTTCTTACTGGAAGATCACATCAGACCTAGATTTTATACCATGGAGGTAGTCTGTGCCCCCGGGAGGCCTCTTCATCTGCTTGGATTACTCCTCCCAGAATTTTCATGTAACAAAGATGCCCAGACCAGCCATCTGTTCATTTCTCACCAGGCTGTACCCCTCTTCACTCCTCCATTACTCCTCCCTCAACCCCCTTTCAGCTTCCTTTTATGTATTGACTTCTCCATTAGAATGTTATCCCCTTTGAGGGCAGGGACTGTCTTTTTTTTTTCCTATGTATTTATATACCCAGTACTTGGCACAGTGCCTAACACCTTAATAATGGTACTTAATAAATGTGTGTCTAGTGACTGACTGCCCATCAGCCAATTGTGGTCATCAGGAAGAAGCTTTCCTATCACAGAATCATAGATTGAGAGCAGAAAAGGAACTCTATAGTTCATCATATTTGGCCCTATCATTTTACAGATGACAAAATGCAGGTCTAGGGAGGATAAGTAACTTGTCCAAGGTTACATAGATAGTGTCCAAGCCAAGGTTTGAATCAGATGCCAGGTTCCCGTCCTCCCAGTTCAGCATCTTATCCATTACACCATGTTCCTGGGGTGGGGTACCTCTGGCCTCGAGGCCACATGTGGCCTTCTAGGTCCTTGGGTGTGGCCTTTTGACTGAGTCCAGGTTTTACAGAACAAATCCTTTTATTAAGGGGATTTGTTCTGTGAAGTTTGGATTCAGTCAAAGGGCCCTAGAATAGAGCAGCAGGTACTAGGTACACTTGGGGTGAATCTAGTCTTCTGTCCTCCCTGTTTTAAGATTTTTCATAAGGAAAGGGACCCCTGCCCATGATGTAAAACTGAGTGAATCCCTTCTTCCCTTTCTACCATAGATTCATGCCAGTTAATTTTCTTCCTTATCACAGGGAGGAAAATTAACCCCACTATTCCTTTTAGGAAGAAGTCTAACAGAAGGAACTTTGTGTCTATTCAAAGCAGCAATATCATATTAATTCTATAATGCTTTCTGGTTTATATTTTCCTCACATCAGCTTTGTCAGATAACAACAGTACAAGTGTTACCGTTGCCATTTTATCATAGACTCATAGATAGCAGGAAGGGATCTTAGAGGTCATTTAGCCCAACCACCTCATTTTACACATGAGAAACCTGAGGTACTGATGGGTTTATTGCCTTACCTAGTATCACATAGACAGTTAAGTGTCAGGCCAGGATTCAAACTGAGGTCTTCTCACTCCAAGCCCAGCACATGTGGCATCAGGTCATACTTCTTCTTACTATTTATTCATATTAGAAGAGCCTATTACTCTTTAGATTTCTAAATAACCAAAAACAAAGCATTTTTTCCTGAGGTGTAATTTATAAATAAGAAATATAATATGTAATCTCTACATGTGTTCAGTTATTTGAAATATATATATACATATATGTGTATATGTATATATATAAAACCACATTCAACATTTCCATAAAAAGAGGTCTCATGAAGATACTTTAAAACGATTCTCACTGCTCACTCTGGTTCTCTTTTACCCTCCCTCAGAGTTGCTTTGTTGTTGTGAATTGACAACTTTGCAATTAAAGTGATTAATGTTGTACCCTGGTGTTTATGGGGCCTGAGGTCATTAGTCCCAGAACTGGATGTTCTGTGGGAAACTGCAATGTGGAGCCTCTCTGCAGAGGGGGAGCCAGAGTCTTTCGGCTTCATGAATGATTGTTGACGTATATTATAGGTGTGCATGAATGAGAGAATAACCCACAGTGAACAATGTGAATAGCTTTCATCATCTAATTAGTGCTTGAGGTTCTTATTTCATTCACTGGGGCCTAAAGATATTTATTAAATATCTGCTAAAGAAATTTTGTTTGTGATAATATTGAATAGGGTGTAACGTTCAATACTTAAAAGCTCTAAAATATTGTTGGCATGAGCATTTCTTTTAATGATGCCAGATTGCAACTCCACTATTAAAAGATGGTATTTATTAGTTTTAAAATGTGACAATTTAATTGTCTCATAATTACAAGAATTGAGGCATACTACTCTTCAGCATTTTTGTATCACATCTTTGTTACAGCAATTATGTAATTATTTTTCTAAAAAATTATACTCAAATATGGAAAATGGGCACTGCAGATAAGATTTTTACTTTTGTTTTATGTTCTTTCACTTTTGGCCCATGAATTCACCCTCAGATTTCTAGTCCACAAAAGTTTTGTATTAGATTATTTTTGATCTCTTTCACTTCTAAAATCTTATACTCTGTCTCCATAAGGTCTGTGATCTAAGTAAGGCTACTTGGAAAGTACCGAGGATTTTTATTTTGGCTCCTTCTCTTATAAAGTCAATCACCTTTCAGAATAACACACCCCAGTCACACAGACAGCTTTGTTCTTTTAATTATGTGTGCTTGGGATAGTATTGGACTGAGGCACTGAGTATCTCAACATGATGACTAGCTCAAGCCCACTGGTTTTACATGAAGGAAAAGGAGTACAATAAGCAAATTGTTAAGCCCGTGGCTCAAAGCCATTTCTAGGACATTAGCTACTTTGAAATGCACACACTGAAAAAAATGACTTGTGAAGAACAGCATAGTAGAAAGGGAGTTATATACTTTTCAGTTGTTCACTTGTATATAAATGCAATTTGACTTGGTTTTTTTTAAAACCAGTGTTTTTTAATCTTTAAAATATCAATGCCTTTCCATTTGATTTTCATAAGATAAAGTAACATTCCTTGGATAAATGCCAAGCAAATCTTTTTTTTTTTTAAGAACTAGTTTTCTTTTTCTTATATCTCCCATATAACCTTTGAATCTTGAAAATGATCATTCTTTTCTGTTCATATACTAAGAACAGTATAGTATAATATATGTTCATATGCTATTCTCTTAGAGAATATAGTCCTGAAAAACTTATGCTTAATAACAGTTACTATTTGCCTTGTAAAGCCCTTAATAATCCAGCGCTAGACTCTATTCTTTTTGCGAGTTACTCTTCATACATTGTACATTCCAATTTTCTATTCTCTATGCACACATTCCATCTCCTATCTCTGGGCTTTTGCACAGGCTGGGCCCCACACCTGGAATACACTTCCTCTTCACTTCTACCTACTAGAATCCTTAGCTTTCTCTGAAGTCGAGCACAAATATTCCCCTATTGCTAGTGGCATGCCCCCAGAAACTAATTTCTATATATTTTATATTTAATTTTGCAAGGATCTTCTTTTTTTTTTTGTCTTTGCATCCATAGTGCCCTCTACATTTCTTGGCACATAGTAGGCCCTTTAAAAATTCTTTTTGAATGAAGGAAATGATAAATAAAGAAAATGCTCTTTAGGGGAGATTTCCAGAATTCTGTACTTTCCTCAATTCTGACTAACTCCAGACTTGATTAAATAAAGCATTTTTTTAACTTCATAGAAGATCTCTTAAAATGTCCATTTTTAACTAAATGAAGCCTAATTAATCACTCATTTTATATTATGATTTTTACGTCACTCTAAGTTTGCTACAATAAATAAATAAAAAACATTGTATAGGTTAAACCCTGGGAATTAAAATATAAAAATGAGACAGTCTCTCTCCCCAAAGATCTTACCTTCTTGTAGGGTGAAACAACATATAAGTAGAAGTGAATGGTGACTAGAGAAGGGTAATTTGGTTTGGGATATCACAGGGATGGTGAATGAAGCCCTAAAGAGGAGGTAGCTGCTTCCAGAAGCAATAGTCATATTGATTTGATTATTTCTTTTAAAGGAACAAGCAAAAAACAGGGTTAAGTGGGGTGTGGTAAGGAACGGATTGTGAGATGAGATATGAATAATGGTCTGGGGTCAGCTAGATAGAGTGGGACATGTGTGATCGTACTGGCTGACTTCACCCAGTCAGAAGAACATGCCCGAGGTCATGGTTCCAAAGCTGAGGGTGATAGCAAGCGTATCATAGGTACTGTAATGCTTCATAGGTCTCTAATATTGAGGGAAAGACTCTGTCTCTAAGATAGTCATCTTATGAAGTATTAATAGCTGATATTTAGCACCTTAAGGTTTGTAAAGAGTTTTACATACGGTATCTCATTTGATCCTGACAATTGTAAGGTAGGTGCTATTATTATTTCTATTTATAAGATGAAGAAACTAGTGTGGAGAGAGACACAGAGAGGGAAGGAAAATTGAAGTCCATAACTCTATACAGTAAGCCACATTGCCTCGGTATATGCCTACTGGAATTTATAATGGGAAGTGGGTTAGATTGGTTTAAAATATTTGATGGGCTATCATTTGGAAGAGGGTTTACAATATTCTCTGTGTTTTCTGAAGTAAGAATTAGGACTAACAAGTGAATTCCAGTGAGGCTGACTTTGGCTCAGTATAAGGAAGAACTTTTTATAATCAGAGTTGATCAGAAGTGGAATACACTTCCGTGTGTGGTTATGAACTGTCTTTGAAAATAGTCTGAGACCTGAAGAACCAAGCCAGCCCACAGGGATGGCACAGGAGGAATTTCTGTACAGAATAAAAATTTGCTCTAGATTATTTCTATCTTTTAAAATTTAAGAGTCTGTGGATGTCTTCAATAATCAGACTTGAAACAGAAACACAACATATCTGCTTTCAGTTATTTAAAAATCTCTATAAGTAAAATGATTTTCATTTACTTATTTAGTACAATTTGGGTATTTGTTCTGCAGGAGGATTATAGACAGGCCTATAAGATAATACAGTAATTCTAGATGTGCCAGAGGCCTTCAAAATCCTAATATCCAACCCCCTTATTACAAAAATAGTGAAAGGTAACACTCAATTTGAACTCTGGTCTGGGGACTCAAGTTCAGCAGTTCTTCCTCTGCAACACATGGTTTTTTTTTTATATTTGTCTTTATAATTCATTATTGTTGACTCTTGATTTTTCAGAAGGAACTCAATTTGGAGATTAAGATATATACATACATACATACATACATACATAAACATACATATACACATACACTCACAAACACACACACATATTTGTCAGAGAGCCATTCATTGTGTTGTGTGCTTATTTTTTAGCTTGAGGACTTAGATAAAAGTTCAAAAATAAATTTCTTCTTACATTTTGCTAAATTGTTATATAAGTATTCAAGTATCAATTTTAAAAGAGTTTATGATCTCTACTGTGGCATAGTCTCAGTCATCTCTTTGATAGTTTCAATGAGTGGATGATTTTGCGATTATATCTTATTGTGAAATTTCACTGAAAGGAAGATTCCACTGTTCTCCACCTCAATTTGTTTCATTTACTTGTTGCAATAAACTCAGAAGGTTAAAAAAAAAGTTGGCCTTCTAATAGTAAACATGGAAAGTTACGCCATTTTACGGAGGGTGAGTTTGTATTGCAGTAACAGAATGTTAGTTTAACATCTATTATGGCCACTTTCGGCTTAGCCAACTGTTCAGTTGGTGCCTGCCCTGCCCTAACCTGACTAATTAGCTGTCATTGAAAAATGTAAGTCCCTGCTGGAAATCTTTTAGAGTTCATTGTTCAGTGAAACTCTGAAAGACCCAAGTGAAAGGGCACATTAGGTTTGTTAGCCATCATGCATGTAAGATAGAATATTTCAGTCTCTTATTTGAAGCCACTGATCATTTAAAATTTAGTCATTCTGACATTTCTTAACTATGGCATGCAGTATCTCGCCTTAAGAAGATCATTCTCATTAAAACAGGACTTGCATCACATTTCCAGCAAAAGTTGGGTAAATAACTTTTTTAAGTGATTGTAACCTTTATAGCATTTTAGTGGCCTCATTTGAATCATATACTGTAACCAATAAGTAATCCCCACAGTAACAGAGGTGAGTCACAGCCAAAGATATGGACATCGTTTCTGTTGGACTTTGGACATTGTATGAGCTCTGGCCCTGTCTGCTAATGTACTCTCCTGGTCTTTTTTTTTTTTTTTTTTTTTTTTTTACTTTCAGATTAAAGTTAGCTTTTGTTTCCTGAACACAAACATCGTTTGATTGTATAGAGAGGTAGCTTATCACATGGCTAGAAGGAGGAAATAAATGTGCCAGGCTTGAAAAATTCCTCTGAGTTAATCTTTAAGGTAGAAAACTTACAAAGTGAATGCCCAAATTGGCTACTATAATCCAGCAATTAATCATCAAAGTCAAAATTAAATGAAAACTGAACGAGAACACAATGAATGCGTTGCGAGGTTGAGGGTACAGTGATTAAGGGTGCAGCTTGCATCTGAGTTTTCAAGGGAATACATTCTAAAATCCCTGCCAAACAGAGAACTATTTAAACACTTCACTTTATCTGAGATGGAGGAGACCTTAAGATAAGGTGTTAGCAAGAGATATGAGTGCCTGGTGTTATTTCTTGATTGAATGAGTCAAGGATCAGAGCTAACACCTATTGCTGAGACAAATTAATGTCAATTCAATTAAGCAAACATTTATCTTATTTCCAATTTCTTATTGATGTTTTTTATTTTTATCTTTTCTTCACATCTGATTATATTTCTTCCCCTAGTGAACTATCCCCTTGAATGAAGAATAATAGAGGTGGGAAAAGCAGTTCAATAAAACTAAACCAAGTGTCACCTAAGTCTGATAGAATATGCTATGTTCTACACCCTAGTCCCTTATCTCTGCACGGAAAGGAGGGAGATATCCATAACCACAAATCGAATATTGTATTCTGGGATACTTCTTCTGGAAAGAAATACAATGGTTTACAAAATCATTTCCTTCTTGTTTTTCTTCCAGAGCGTCTACCACACCAAAGCCTGAACCTGTTTCAGTTCAGAAGGTGAGTTTCTAATGAAAAAAGAGGAATGTAACCTTTAATGGTCTCTGTTGGGCAAGTCAGTTTTCAAGTACTCTCTCACTTAATCTCAGTGTCCAAGTTGGTCTCTCAGTATCGCTTTCCTGATACTTCCTTTAGAGGAAGTTTTCAGAGGCTTTGTTGTTAGTCTTGTTTCAATTATACACAGTTACCACCTTTCTTTATTGTGAGACTGACTTTTAAAGAATTCATGGCCTTATCCTCTTTGGAAAGGATGTATGAGTAAAGGTGACAGTAATGAATGTACATCCAAGATCTCGGCACAGACTCTTGAGGGACCCCTCGGAAGTCATTTGGGGGTAGTTTTTGTGTCCTAAAAAATGATTTCCACTTAGCCCTAATTCAGAGACATCTATCTATTCACTTACAAGACTTAACTTGTTACACTCCCCCTGCATTCCTACATTATAATTTTGTTAGTCTGAATATGAGTTACTCATTGCCCTATTTTATCTTCTTGCTGTCAGGCTCAATCATATGGCATCATCTTTTATTCTTTAAAAGAAATATATTGTATATGAAAGTAGTGTGGTACAGCACTCACTCCACCTTTGTCACATACTGGATATCACCCTGCACAAGTCAGTCACTTTAACCCTCAGTGGGCCCCAGGCCACTCCCTAAGACTCTAAGGTGCGGAGAGGGTACCATTCAGCAGTGATAGAATTTCCTTAATGATAATCCCTATACCAGTGAGATCATTGGTTCAGTTCCCCCTTTCCCAACAAAGTACTCTGTTTCTATATGGCTCACTCTTAAGTAACCTGATGTTTAGTCAAGAATGAAGGAAAATTAATTTTACTTTTTAAAAAATAGTTCCTTTCCCCATATATTAAATATGTGTTGATGTTATTTATTTTTAACTATAGTGATAGATTTCATTTTTATAAATGCTTCATTTCTGAATATATTCCTTTCTCCGGTGACCTCTCACTTTTAGGAAAGAATTTTAAAACGGAGGGAAAATCAGTTTTGAAAAACTAAATGAAGCATCACTTGAATTTAACAGCATGTTAATTTTTTTTTATTTTGTAAAGAAAGAAAGGAAAGGAAAATCCTTGATTCTATTTCTAAAGTATGACACAAACTAATTTTTTTAAGACAAGTGAAAAACATTAAAGTTCGAATTGAAATGATAAAAGGCCACACCAAATATCCGCATTTTGATACTAGTATGGAAACAGCATCATGCTTTTGAAAGCAGATAATCTATCATGTAAATATGGCATGTTAATGCCGGGGAAGTGAAAAAGTAGCATGAACCATTTCAAAAATTTGTTTCTTAGCCTAATGACTGTTTTGGTAACTCTTTGGTTAAAAGTCACTGGGCTGTGAAAATTTTTAAGTTAAACAGAAATAATGTGTTTTAAAATAAGGAATTAGGGATAATTAGGAATTAGAAATGGTATGTTTTAAAATAAGGAATTAAAAATATGCAATATGAAATACTACTATTTGCTCTGAGCTAATACAGCACCGTAGCGCACAGTGGAACTTATTATAAGAACAAATAAACTTGTAGATGCAATTGAATTTGAGAGGCTAGATTATTGATATACATATGTGGTTTACAAAAGCATTTTGTTGTTTGGGTGGGATTGGATAGGAGTTTATTCATTTGAAGCTTTGTATTATATTTAAATTTGTTATTTACTTTTGATGACTGTCATGCTGAATAAATTTTCCTGCTTAGTTGGCTAAATCCTCTACAGATGTCTTTAAGTTGATTAAAAAATATACGTATATATTTTTGTTTTGCATCTGTGTTATGCATGTTAGGATCCCTCATTATGCATGCTAAATTATATCCCCTGTTAATTTTTCACCAAGGCGTACACAGATGATGATTTGGCTGTTCACGTGAATGTACCTTGTTTTTAATATCAGCTGAATATTCTTTTCACTCAGTTATCTTTTGCATGTATTTGGTATGTTCTCTGTGTGTGTTTTATTTTTATTTTACATAGGGAGAACCCAAAGAAGTAGTTAAGCCTGTACCTATTACATCCTCTGCTGTGGCCAAAGTCACTTCCACATCCAACTTGGCCTACAATAAGGCACCACGGCCTTTTGGGGTTGTATCTTCTCCAAAAGTCACATCCATCCCATCACCATCATCTGCCTTCACCCCAGCTCATGCGACCTCTTCATCACATGCTTCCCCACCGCCACTGGCTGCTGTCACACCTCCCCCATTTGCTGCATCTGGACTGCATGCTAATGCCAAACCTAGCGCTGACCAGCCTTTACCTGCCTCAAGCTCTGTTAAAACTGCAGTTAATGTCCCATGGCAGCCCGCAGCCACGAGCCCGTATGCCAGCGACACTGCCCAGGAGCTAGCTGAGGGGCAGAGAAGAGGATCCCAGGCTGAGAATAAACAGCAAAATGGGTAGGTGGCTAATGGGCGCTTTCCCCGCTCTTGTTTTCAGGAAATTTAAGAAAGCACGATAAACCCCAAAACAGAAAATGCAACTGCTTCTTTTTTTTTTGTTTTCAGGGAAGGAGAAAATTGAGATACGAATTTTGTTTGCTTTGTTAAAAAAAGAAGAGTTTATGTGTATATAGCATTCACTTCAATGGCAAAATACATAATTGTGATTATGTATTGCAACATGCTATCTACTTCCTGACATATGGTGTAATGTTGTTTTTTCTTTCCCTCAGATACAAGCAGCTGGCACTTAAAATGCAAGGCAAATCTGGAAAAGGTTCTCTTAATACCCCCCTCTACCCCCCCAATCACCTACTTTCAGGTGATTATTAAGTAGGAATTTTCAGTGGCTTTACAGTGACCATCTAGCTCGTGGGTATTACTTAGAATTGAAGGAGGAATGAGGCATTTGTAATCAGGGCTTTAAGGGAGAGTAGCAACTCGCCAAAGTCCACATTTGACTAGAATCTATATATGCAGTAGTTTAGGCAAAAACATGATATCACTATAGGACGTTGAGGCTTTGCATTGGCATTTATTCTTTTTTATCCCAAAGGATGCTTTAAAAAAAAATACACAAATTGGATCTCAATGAAGATTTATTTTTTTAACTGACATCTTTTATTCTTATATCACCTTTATTTCCAAAAATATCTTGATTTGTCTCCTACATCTCCGTTATAACAAAGAATTATCAAAAAGGAAGGAAAAAAAAAGCAGCCCAGCAAATCTTTACACGTCAACCACATATGACATATATGTTCCATCCAGTGCATCTCTTATTCCAGGCCATGCTTGGTCACTATAATTTCATAGCACCGAATCTGTTAGCATTGCTCTTTCCATTTACATGGTTCTGGTCATTGTTTATATTGTTCTCCTGGCTGTGTCTTTCACTCTGCATCACTTCATAGAAGCCTTCAGTGAAGATTTTTTTCAGATCAGCTGGGACTCTTAGGACTTCACAATTAAAAAGAAAACAGATATTTGAAGATAATAATCACAAACTCTTGGTGACTTTTCAATGCATAGAGTACTTTTTTTAGTATTGGCTAAAAGTGGCAACTTTTTTTTATTTTTAACTTATTTTATTTATTTTAACTTATTTTTTTAAAATTTTTTTACTACATCCTTAGTCTTCAAATCGTCTGTCTCCTTTCCAGAAGTCTCTGTTGCTGGAGAAAGGTTGTTTTACTCTCCAGAGGTCAAAGAAATCCTGCTTTACCAAAACAGACCTTGTAAATTCATTTTGAGGAGATCCATTGCAGGAATGTGGAATTGAGTGGAGAAAAGGAGAAAGAAAAGAAGTGCACATGATAGCTTTAAAAATGCCAATTTTAAAGACAGTGCAATGAAAACAATGATAAAGCTCAGTTCTTACTATGGAAATGATCTCTTCTGCATACTAAGTCACATAATGAAGATGCTTTGTTTCATATTGCACCGCTGTCATGACAACGTCTGGGCCCTGACACAGATGATGGCAAGATTCCATGCATCTTAGAAAAGGAAGAAAGCAGGCGGTCTAATTGACTTGCTACTGTGTATAGATCTGGTTTTGTATGGTGCCTCTCTGTGTGTGTTTGTGTGTGTTTAATTTGATGACAACTAGTGTCCTAAAAAGGTGTGTTTTCATTTCATGTTTGTGATTATCCAAAATTGAGATTTAGAAAACAATTTAACCCAGTAACAACAAAATAAAATATTCTAAAAAGAGAAAGTATCACAGAATTTCAGAATTGGGGGGCCTTTGGGGGTCATCCAGTCCAATGCAGACCTAAAAAATTTCCTCTACAGCATACTTCAGAAGTAGTCATTCAGTGGTCCTCCTGACTCCACGACTGGTGCTCTACTCACTGTGCCACCTAGCTGCCCCCAAACTTCCCCTGCTTCTTGAAATAGTCCATTCCACTTTTGGATAGTTCTTTTTATCAGGAAGCTTTTTTTTCCTTTTGTCAAGATTATATTTGCCTCTTTCCCTTTGACCAATTGCTGCTAGTTCCAACCTTGGGGCCAAATAGGGCTAGTTGAATGACTCTTGTCTGGTCTAATCATCCCATTTCTTCAACCAGTTTTCATAAGGCCTTCCTTCATCGTTCTGCTTGCTGTCTTCGGTATTCTCTAGCTTATCAGTGTAATCTTTGGCAATGCTTTAGGTTTCTTCTGGAAATATCATTTTAGCCTCTGATTCCCAGAAGCAGGTAGTAGTCATATGTTTTAACATATCTTGGGAGGTTCTTTGTCCCATATTAGATAAATGTCTGGGAAAACTGTAGAGCAGATCTTTAGTTGATACTGGATTGACAAATAGCTACCTCAGTAACCCCCAGCAGGGAGCTACCAGCCTTTCCTGCTCAGCTCTTCTTCTTTCTCTTCTTAAGTATATTCATACTGTCCTTGCACATGGTACATTTGGATCTGCTTTGCCCTTCCTTGGAGGACGAACAGGTGCTTTTTTCATTAGTCCCTTTGGCTTAGAGAAGGGCTTAAAATTTGTTTCTTAGCTCCGAGTCTTTAGTAGCCCCTTTTCTCTTCTTCCTCTTGTGCACTGGCAAGTCTTCAACCCTCTAGTATAGGGAAAGAGTCAGCCCTGCCTCTTCAGGCCTCTTTTCTTCTTGATTTTTCATGATGAAGCTGTGGATGTTTAAGAAATGCTTAGTTGCCCCTGATAATTGTAGAGAGTAATCCACAAACTGCTTCCCTTTTGCTTTAAAAAATAAGATCTGTCTATACTTAGAGCATAGATAGCAGTCACACAGCTTGCTACTGAGTGGTCACTACAAAGAGTTTCCCACTCTGCATTTTACTTGGAAGTGAAATCTTCAGTCTTTGTCTCATTGTCTCATATGGCAAGCTATTAGTAGGTATCTGCAACTCCAGAAGTGTCCCTCTCCTCACCTCATAGCTCTGAGCTACACCTTGGCGGCCACACTTAGCTCTTCTTGCCTTCTCTCTCTTCTTCTTTGGTCTTACCATTTTTTTTTTCATGTAAGTACTTTATCTTCCTTCTTCTTGAATCCTCTACCTCTTCTTCCTCCTCCTCTTCCTCTTATAGCTCAAGTCTTCCTTCTGCTGCTGCCTTTTCTTGAGCCCTTCACCTTCTTTCCACATCTTCTTTCCTTAGAATTGAATTATACACAGGATAATGGTCTCGTGCTCATAGGAGTGAGAAGAGAGCTTGGAAATCAAGTCTAGTCTCCTTTGAAGGAGGGAGGTATTAAGGCTATCCTTAAACTGAAGGAGAAAAATAGTGACTTCCCTGGGATCACACAGCTAGTAACTAAAGTATCTGAGGCAGGAATGGAACCCAGGTCTTTCTGACTTTCAATGCCCTATCCACTATTCCATTCTATTTTGCCCTACTTTTCTGCCACTTTTGTTGGTTTTCCTGAATTCTCCCTTCTCCTTCAGATTAAGTCCTTTCCTCTTCAATTTTTCTTCCCTAAATTCTATTTATACCTTAATCTTAACGCCTTCCCTTTAAGAATATCACCAATTTATCCTGTCCATCTTGTTCACATATTGTTGTTTACACTTCATTTCCTCCATTAGACTGAGCTCCTTGAGATGAGGGACTGTTTTTGCCTTTTTTTGTATTCCCAGCACATAGCACAGTGCCTAGCACATAGTAAGCATCTAATAAATACTTCTCGACTTACTGGCCTAGTCCACCGTTCTCAAGTCCTCTAAATCACTTCTGTTTCTTGCCCCCCAGTCTTTTCTTTTGGAAACTGGAAATAAAATTCTATTACTTGTTAGCCTTGCCTTAGCATCCTGGAAAACCACTTAATAAAATCAAAGTTTGGCAAAATACATACACACACACATACATATACACACACACACGCATATGTATATATGTGTATGTGTATATACATATATACACACACACATATGTATATATGTGTATGTGTGTATACATATATACACACATACAAAAGTTAAGTGGCACAAGTAATATTACACCTATTTTTCTGGTGATTGAATTCACTGAGTTTCTACTGTCATAAGACCATTTAAATAAATGTCAAGTGCCTTTATGAAATTACAATCATGCAATTACGCACTGTTTTGGGCAGCTAGGTGGTACAATGGATAGAGTGCCAGGCTTGAAGTCAGAAAGACTCCTTCCTGAGTTGAAATCAGGCCTCAGATACTTATTAATTGTGTGACCCTGGGCAAGTTACTTAATCTTGTTTGCCTCAGTTTCCTCATCTGTAAAATGAACTGAAGAAAGAAATGGCAAACCACTTCAGTATCCTAGCCAAGAAAACCCCAAGTGGGGTTAGGGAGAGACAGACATGACTAAAACAACAGAACAAAAACAAAGCAATGAATTAATAAACCTGAATGAAGCCATTCTCAAAACTAGAGATGTATTCTTTTGCATGGGTTTAGAGATTTTGCTTGAAATAACTTTTTTTATATATAACTTCTTAACTATGATACTATGATAAATATGGTGGGAGATACAAAATAAATAAAGCGTAAGTGCTAGTTATCCAGTTTTACCTATAAAAGGCCATTAAAAATGAAATTTCACAAGACTTGCAGCAATAGTTGGCTTTGGTAGGTAGGTAAATTAATATTTTGATAACAATCTCACCAATATGTGATGAAATAATAAACAGACTTTTAGTGGATAGGGCATTGAAAGTCAGAAAAACCTGAGTTCAATTCCTGCCTCAGATACTTTAGTTACTAGCAAGGTGATCCCAGGGAAGTCACTATTTTTCTCCTTTGGTTTAAGGATAGCCTTAACACCTCCCTCCTTCAAAGGAGACTGGACTTGATGATTTCCAAGGTCCCTTTCTACTGTTTCCTATTGATAAAATTTGAAACTTAGACATCTTTACTCATGAGAACTTGTGCTACATTTTTCTAATCTAATAGTGTGAACCCTACTTGACCCATTTACCTCGCTTCTGAATCAGATTAAAAGATTATGTCCACTCTTTGTTTTTAAGAAACTCAGAGAAATTCTATTCCAATCCAGTAAACCTTTATTAAATGCCTACTGTGTGCTAGACACTATACTAAGCACTAGGGATACAATTAACAAAAAAGACAGTCCACGTTCTCAAGGAGCTCACAATCTAATGGTGGGAGAAAACACACAAAGGAGGCAGTGAAGTTGGGGTGGGGCGGGCAGGGGAACAGCTGAAGGCACCCAGCATGGGGGCATCTTTTTCCATGGAGTTGAGACCAGACAGAGCAGCAGAGGCAAAGTGGCTGACAACATAAAGACAAAAGTGCTTGAGTATATGTTAAGAAATTTTAAACTTTATTACTGCATGTATGGATTATGGTTCTGACTTCTTGTAAAAAGTTGTCAGTTTTTCTATCCCTTCCCCACTAGAGTCCAGTTTCCACCTGGGAGGGTAGCTAGGCTCCTTTGGATGATTTGAGTTACTCCCTCTTCCCTTTCTGGGTGCCTTTGCATTGTTAATGTGCCCACTGCTTTCAGCAGGTAAGTAATTTATGGTTCTATGTTCATGTTAACTTTATCGAACTTAATTTTTTTTTTCAAACAGCTCCTAGGTATCTGGAAGGACCTGGCTTTTAGACATCTCAACCATTATTATACCGTGGTAATAAATGTTAAAATGCTTTTCTTTTTTGCAGAAAACACAAGTGAAAAAGTTAGTATCTACCTTGCTGGAAGGGAGTTATGGTGATTCATATCAGAGTAACCAGCATGAATGCCTGATTTTTGCAAAATTCAAATTTTGCAAAATAGCTTTAACTTAGCATAATGACAAAAGATGCTTTAAATAAGTTTGGTGTGCATTGAATATGGTGTGGTGACTTGCTTCATTGGGTTATACAGCAGGATTTTCTCTTTTTAGAAAATGCAGGCTTTGCTATGTGCATCATTTTCAAAGCAGTAGTGCTGGTATAGTTTGGGAAGGCTTGCAAGAAAAGAGAGTAGTAAATAGGAGAGAAGCTATAAACATGTGGCACTAATGTTAGTCATCTGTACAAATGGAATGGCTTTCTAACCAGTAGCCTAAAGTGAAGTTATAGAAACCCCAGGCTCTCACTAATAGTCACAGTCAGTACTAGCTGAAGGAGGGTCTGAATAATACTTTGAAAGTAGGAAAACAGAGCTTTGCAGCTGTGTGCCAGTGGGAGGGAAGAAGAATGCCCGTCTCTGAAATTATTTCCGAGATATCTTTGTCACATTTTCAAATGCTAAAGAAATGCTCTCTTTTCTCATAATGTTCATTGACTGGAGTGTTTGGTTCACAGTGCATCAATCGGATTAAACCTTTAGAGCTGGGAGGGTCCTTAGGGCTTACTTCATCCAACCCCTTTATTTATAGATAAAGCAACTGGACCCCAGAGAGGTTAAGCAACTTGCCTGAAGTCACGCAGATAGTAAATATCGTGTACCTATCTCAGACTAATTCATTATTGTCTCTCTGGGGACCCTTGTCAGCCGTCATGTGCCCAGAGTATTCACACTTCAACTGTGGGATTTCCCTGTGGCTCAGGTGCATTTCTAAAAGTCTACAATACTGAGATGCTCAAAATTATTTATGTTACATGCATTCCGGATTATTATTTTGTCAAAATTACCCAATTCCAATAACTGAGAACAAAGCCAAGACTTTGTTCTCAAAGCCTTTCTGCACTGGGCAAGGTTTGAAAATTTTACCTCTTGTGTATTGGAGTCTGCCTGGAGGGGACTTTGATCCTTCATTCTGATAATACCCGTGACTTAATAAACTCCTATATACTACAGAGAGCTGAATTATCTGACACTGAAAATATAAAATATCCCTTATTGTGCCATTCTGCACATTATATATAAAGTGGCTACCTACCTACCTATCTGTAATTTTTTTTTTAGTTCTGATTAGAAGAGAATTTCTGGTGTAGGACAGGAGTAGATTCATAGAATTGCAGAGTGGGAAGGAAAGAATCTGCCATCCCTACAGTCAGACCCTATCCCCAGCTCCTTCTTCCAGATGTGTTCCATCTCGCCAGTGTCCTTCCTAAAACAGGGAGCCAAATTCAAAGTATGGTGGCCAAGGCTAAAGATGAACAACAATAACCCTGAGTAATAATAGTGTTCTGCCATCATGACATTAAACCCATTAAGTACAATTTAAGTTCAATAGAGGAAAACACTTCCTAACAACATAGTTAACCAAGAGTGTAAGATAATAGGTTCCTCATCATGTGAGGCCTTCCAGCATAGACCGTAACCACCCATCATAGGTGGTACAGCAGGGATTCCTGTTACCACGCGGGTTGGAACATAGGCTAGGGAGTAGTGTGAGATTAGCCAGGAAAGGTAGAGAGGATGGCAAACAATTATGAAGATTTAATGCCAAACACAGTAATAGGGATTTTGCTGAGCAGGCAGAAAGGTACTGCTGAGGGTTTTGAGCAGAGAAGAGATATAAGAATGATGAATAGAGATGTAGTGAATTAATTTACAAAGTACTTGAGTCTGTTTGCCACACTTATAAATTCCTAATTTCCTAATAGACAGTAGGAAGTGCTAATATTATGCATCCTTTTACATTAAGAAAGACAGATAAATCAATCAGTCAGTCAGTAAGCATTTATTAAGTGCCTGCTATGTTATAGTGACTGAGCTAAGCCCTGGGGTGGAAGGTGGGGGGGGGGTTACAAAGAAAGGCAAAAAATGCAGGAATTCATAGTCTAATGGGGGCCACAACATGTAAATAGTTGTATGCAAACAAGACATGGACAGGATAAGTTGAGAGCTGTCTCGGAGCAAAGACACAAAGATTAAGGAGGGCTGGGAAATGCTTCTTGCAAAAGGTAGGAATTAAAATGAGACGTGAGGGAAACTAGAGACTCTGGGAGTCAGACATGAGGAGGAAGAGTTTTACAGGCATGAGGGATGGCCAGTGGAATTGCTTGGAATTGGAGATGAAATATGGTGTCCAAGGAACAGCAAGAGGGAAAAGTCCCTGGATTTCAGAGTATGTAGAGAAAATTCAGTTATAAAAAGACTGTAAAGGTAGGAAGGGGTCAGGTTATGAAATGTTCTAGAAGCCAAACTGAAAAGTTTGTATTTGATCCTGGAGGTAATAGGAAGCCACTGGAATTTATTGCATTGGTGATATGATCAGACCTATGTTTTAGGAAGATTAATTTGAAATTTGACAACAGAGTGGAAGGTGAAATTATTCTTCCCCCCCGCCAAGCCAAATCAGCAATTCTAATTCGTTCAATAAAGAATTCTCCTGATTTTCTTTTTTATAGAAAAATTCTTCCAAAACATACATATACACATGTATATATATATGTGTATGTATGTATACACACACACATATATTTTACATATATATCTCCAATTATCATGAACTCAACTTAAAAGCATATGAAAGAATTCAGAATATGTTGATGAATTTAGAAGTGATTATAGAGCAGTCCAGTGGCTCCCTGCTGTCCTTACATGCAATTCTACCCAATGGCAAAGGAATTCTGGCAGCTTTCAGCAGAGTATTTTTGTCGTGGTAAGAAGATAGAAAATTATGTTGCCTGAAGCACTTAGAGTAATTATCACTGTGGGGTTGCATCTTTTGTAACTTGAACCAAAAATACTAATATGTGTGCATTTGTGATTGTTTCAAGGCATGTCGTGCATGGAATATTTTTTAGTTAGATTAGGTGTTTGTAATGTCAAAGATTAATTACTTTCTCATTTTAAATTCACATTTGTTTGCTTTCCACGATCCTGGAAATGTCCTTGTCTTCTCTTTCCTTTCACATTTTTTGTGTATTTGTGTATTATCCCTTCTTCAGTAACCCAGGCACAGCGTAAGTACTTGACTAAGGGTGGGATTCCTCTTTGCATCATAAGCTTTTACTATAGGTTTTCATCTCCTTTGAATTCACCAAAAATTTTGATTTAATGGTAAATTTTGGTTGTAAGATTGTGAAAGTATTGAATACTGTAAAAATTGGTTTTAGTTCTAGAGATTATATAAACCAAATTGGTGTGTTTATAAAACCAATATTTCTGCTGTGGAAAAAAACTGAATATGCACAGAGATGCAAATAGAGACAGCAGCATTGCAGACACTCTTAGCAATTAGACTGTTTAGGCTTCCAAAAGCCCAAACCACGGTTTAAAAATAATTGTCCTTTGAATGAACATGTTAATTTTGAAAACCTATACTTTGAAACTAATTGTTCATTCTTCATAGTAAGGTATCTGTGTTCTTCAGCTAACTACTGTTCCATTCTAGTGATATTTCCATTTGTCATTATGTGGATTTCTGTGATGTTGGCAAAGGGTACTTGTGAATAGAAGCTGGATCAATCCTCATGTTCCTTGTTCTCTGCCACTTCTAGATCTTGTCTGAATGTCAATTATCACCAGCCTTCTTCAATGAATTTATGAAGTAGTTTTTTAAATTGATTTGTAGACTCTTAATTCCTAAGGGGACAGAGAATTTTAGAATTAGGAGAAAGGGAACAAGCATTTATTAATCACCTACTGTTTGCCAGGCAATGTGCAAAATAAACTTTACAAATATCATCTCAATTACTCCTTACAACAACCCTGAGAGGTCAGTGCTGTTACTTCCTCCATTTTACTGTTGAAGAAATCGGGGCAAACAGAAATTAAGTGATTCGCCTGGGGTCACACAGCTATTAATTCTATGAGGCTGGATTTGAACTCAAGTCTTCCTGGCTCCAAGCCCAGCACATTGTCCATTCACTGCCTTCTGAAGGGCTTTTAGGGGCCATCTAGACTGACCTATATATGCAAAGGAATCCCCCACTACTGTCTTCCTGGGGTATCATCCAAGTGATCTTCGCTTTCATACCTCCATGGAAAGGAGGCCTGTTACCTACCACTTAAAGCAGCCAGTTCTTTGTGCAATTCTTATGGGTGGGAATTTTTTTTCTGACATTAAGCTTACATTTGTCTGCTGGTTCTGTCCTCTGGGATCAAACAGACCACGTCTCATCTCTTTTTCATATGAGAGTTCTTCAGAGATTTGAAGATAGTTATTGTGTACCCCCTCCCCTCAGACTTATTTTATCCAGGCTAAATAGCTACAGCTTCTTCCACTTACCTTCCTACGATATGGACTCAGGATCCTTCTCCCTCTTATTTACCCTTTTCTCAAAGTTTGCCATCCTATCAATATTCTTCCTAAATTGTCGCTTCTAGAACAGAGCACACTACTCTCAATGTGACTGGCCAGGGTAGAAAATATGATAACTTAAAGGAAATAGCAAGTTATACATTAATAGATTTGCAATTTCATGTGCAGTCATCTTTTAAAATTTTACTATATTATAGAATTTAAATATTTAATTTTACTGTGTTATAGAATTTTACTATTTAATTTTACTGTTATGGAAATGCTTGTTTTATTCCATAAACTAAAAAAATTTTAAATGAAAAAGTACATAGCAAGACTGTTCTCCTTATTCCTGGAAATTGCCCCTCTTAATAAAGCCCCAAATCACATAGGTTCTTCTCACTGCTAATTCATAGTGAACTCACAGTCTTCTAGGACCCCTCTAGGTCTTTTCTGACATACCGATGTCTAATCATTTTCCCCCACCCTGCATTTGTGAAATTCATTTTTTTGAACTGAAGTGTAAGAATTTTTAATTTTATCCTGATTGAATTTCATCTTACTAGAGTCAGCTGGGCACTCTAGGCTGTCAATCTTTTTGAATCCCAACAACTGGTTATCTAGTATGTTAGGAATCTCCCTCAGCTGTGCATGCCCTGTAAATGTTATCATATGCTCCCTATGCCTTTATCCAAGTCATTATTAAAAGGACGAAATAGCTTAGGGCCAAGTGCAGATCCTAAGCTTTGCTGAAGATTTCTTGGAAAGTCAACCCTAAAACATTCCTTGAGTCCAGCCATTTGTCTTTTTCAGGTTCTGTATGTTATCATCTAGTTCACATCTTTACATATTCCATTCATGATAGTATAAGATATTTTATCAAGTGCTTTATGAAATTTAGCCAAAACGAATCCATAGAAATTCTTCCTCCCCTTCTTCTCCTGCCTCTCTCCTTTTCCCACTTCTTTCCCTTATCTCTCCTCTTCTCCCCCATCTTCCTCTTTTTCCCTCCTTCCCTTTCATCCCCCTACCTCCCTTTGTATTCCTTCTCCCTTTTGCCTATCTTCCTCCTCTTCCTTTCCCCTCCTCTCCCCTTCCCTTCCCTCCGGTCCTTTTCCTTTCCCCTCCCCTCTCCTCCCTTCCCTCCCCCTCACATCTAATGTATTAAAGCATTAATTTGTTTCTATTATTAATTGCAATTGTTAGTATCAAATGACAGTGATAGTATTATTTGTATAAATTACTGACTCACAGTAAGAAATTTATTTTGTCTAGTGGTATTAGTTGATTGTATATCTCCCAATTGATAATCACATATGAACTGGTCCAAAGGAACATTCTATTTGAATTTGAATTGTATATAATAATGAACAATGAATGGGAGAGGCAACATGGTTTACTGGTTTGAGAACTAGGCTCATACTGAGGCTATGTGAACCTGAGCAAGTGACATTTCTCAGTTCCTTCAAGTAATTCTCCAAGATTTTAAATTACAGAACAGTTTGCTGGCTTGTGTTGGTAAAGAAAGTTTTCTTGTTTGGAATTCCCAAGAACAGCTGTTCCCAAAATGTGGTCTTCAGATTCCTAGGGCATTAGTGTCAAAATCAAATAGAAATGGATCCCATATTGACTTAGAAAACCACAAATTAACATTTTCTGTATTGTATTTTTATGTATTTTATTAAGCATTTCCAATTACATTTTAATATGGTTTGTTCCCCTTCTGCCCAATCCCAGTGCATGCTGCCCATCCTGGGAGTTTGATAACACTGCCCTATAGGATCCCTGAGACCTTTCCAGGGTGTCCATAAGGTCAAAATTATTTTCATAATAATATGAAGAAATTATTTGTCTATTAAAATACTTCCTCCTTTTCTAATTACATATTTACGTGAGACCAGATCCTCTACATCTATTTCAATCAAAACATCATTGCAATAAATCAATTGCAGAAACAGATATGATAACCCAACTGTCTTCTGTTAAGCCAGATGTTAGAAGAATTGCAAAAACAAGTAAAACATTGACACTTTTTTACTAGCTTTTAAAAAATTCATTATTTTTCATAAAAATGTTATATTGACATAGATATGTTATCATTATTTTTAAATGAACAAATAAATACTTTACAATTTTATCAGTTTCCATTTCTAATATGTTAAATATTGATAGATATAATGCTCTTGGGGGTGCTCAATTATTAAGCATGTGAAGAAGGCCTAAGACTAACAGGCTTGAGAACCACTGCCTTATAGCAGTGAAATCACAGGTCTGGTCCCCTCAAATGAACAGAGGTAGACCATGACTTACCATAGTAGGAGTCAATGAATGCATAATTCTTTTGCCCCACCAAATATTTACCAGTTATTATGAATGGATCATATATATATGTATATGTATATATGTAAACTGTTTTATTTAGATTTCCTTTTTGTTCTATTTCTTACATATTATTCTCCTCTTCCTTTGTTTTCTTACTGTCTTTTCTCTTTTTTTCTTTATGTTGGAAATCTCTTTTCTGTTCCTTTCCTATGTCAATTAAAAGGACAACTCCACCTAAACGGTAACTATTTAGAATTTGTGTAGGTATTTTAAGCCACCAAATCTTTGTACTTTCGTAACATTTTAAAATCCAGACCTCATTTTTCTTCTTTTTTTTCCTTCACTTGAATAGACCGCCAAGGAAGCACATTGTGGAACGAAATACGGAGTTTTACCACATACCAACTCATAGTGATGCAAGTAAAAAGCGATTGATTGAGGATACTGAAGACTGGCATCCAAGGACAGGAACCACACAGTCCCGTTCTTTCCGAATCCTGGCTCAGATCACTGGCACTGAGCACTGTAAGTTGCCATTTTGTTAAAAGAATAAACTGAGTCAGGGCGCAGCCTACCCTGGAAAGGGATATTGCTCCAGAAAGCCAGGTGGTACAGTTAATAGAATGTTGAACTCGAGTGCAGTTTTTTACACCTGGCATTTACTAGATTTATGACCCTGGGTAAGTCATTTAACTCATTGATCCAAAGTTTCTTCATCTATGAAAGAAAACTGCTTTGCAAACCTTAAAGTATTATATAAGTGTGAGTTATTAAAAGAGAGAGTAATATGTGGTGAGGCTAAAAAATTTGAAATATTTCCTGGAACGATTTGCTTTGAAATTATTTTTAGCACTTGATCTATTTGAATTACAATAGCAATAAACGGTGACATTTGGAAACATTTACTTGTAGTCAGTGCACAATTCGAAGTGGCTTTGCCAAACTTAAATGCTTACTAATAAGAAGCAGAGTTTTGAATGTTTCGAAAATATTAAAAAGTAATGTAAAATATTGCTTATTTCTATTTCAGTGAAAGAATCAGACAATGATACTGCAAAGAAGGCAAAGTAAGTTAATTTAAATTTGAATGCTTTCTCCTTGTGTATGCTCTGAACGTTTTTCTAAATCTGAAGATGTAACATGGCACTTTGGCCTATGTTATAGCGCAAGCCTAAAGCTCAATCCTGGTGCATTTCCCATCACGCTGAAAGTAGTTCTTGAGATTGTTTTAATGAGCATGTAAATCATGGGTGTATATGTTGAGTTTCATTTTCCTTAATCCTGAGCTAGGTTTGTGTTGTGTGTGTATGTGCAGTTGTGGGGCTTTCTTATTTTAACAGCTGGCCAGGAATGAGACTATGCTGTTTTTGCCACTTTGAGTCACTTTATTTTAGGCACAGATGTGGACATTGTCCACTTAGATCCTGCTTAAATCTAAAATGAGTATTTCATTCCAGAAGCGTTTTGCTGTTCACAGTATTAGCATGAACTATAAGGAGCCTGGAAGGAAAATCTTGTGGAAAGTTGTGGTTGTTAGTGCACGTTCTCTGCATGCTTCACTTGATATCTGTCGAATTGAAAGATCAGAATCTTCTTCCCTTTCTGTTTCTTATGATTTTCCTATCATCTTTCTTTTTTCCACAGGGAAAAGATACCCCTTCACATCTTTAGTCCCAAATACACAAAGTTACGTGACTGGCACCACGAAGTTTCAGCACGTGCCCTTAATGTACAGTGATTTATCAGAATTGTTCCCTACCAAAAACAAAATTTCAACATACTTTCACTTTTTTCTTTTTTTTCTCAAATGCTTTGCAAAATCTGTATTTAATTTGCTATATTAAGATCAACTCTTTTTCTACACTTTTCTAACAGCTTCCTACTGATGTATAAAGAGTAAGAGGAACGTGGTTTGTGCTTAATCAGTAATTAACAAGTGTTCAATAGGAAGACAGCCAACTGAAGGGCTCGATGTTTCTCCATACATTAGTATTTCCATCTACCAAGAAGGGTTCCTTTTGTTGTTGAGCTTGATTATCTGTACGTTGTTAAAAAGCAGAGGATGAGAAGCAAATGAGCATTCTTGGCTATTTTGAAAAACACTGCATGCAGCAGAACTTCCTTTTAAAGTTCCGCAGAAATTCAGCAAGAATATTCAGGATGAAAAATAAATGAGCAGAAATGGGGCGGGGGACAGGGGAGGTAGGGAAGGAGACTTCCCTAGAGAACACACATTTGTCCACACTTCATCAGAGTAAATATTTGGTAGCTGCTGGATACCTTTTTTAAAAAAGGCAGTACTGGAGGTTTGTGGATGGAATGGGATGACCCCTAGAGGTGGCCAAGGTAGAGGGAATGGATGGATAACCACTTAAAGGAGATAGCCCAGGATGCTGTTATATTTACCCTTCACTTTCAGCAGTTGCTATGAGAAAATGCAGTAGTTTAAAAAAAAATTCTTCAGATAAAAATTTAATTTTCTATCAAAAGGAATTTTTTTTTTACTTAGTCTTCAGCACAAACCATCCCTAGCATTTCAACAGGTTTCCAAATCTCTAAACTAAAAATAGAATATGGAGAAGACTGTATATGCGTGTTGGTGTGTCTATGTATGTGTGTGTATATATACGTATATACACACATAAAATGAATATATTATATACTATTCTGTTACCATACAGCATATATTATATTACCATGTCATAAATTTGAGGAAGAGATTTCAATATGATAGAAACATCATGATATCTTTGAGGTGATATTTATTACTTATGATTGGCTATTTGTAGGAAGGAATTTTCAGAGTATTTGTAGATGCTATTTAGCTTATGATACTGCTTTTCTTGTAAAATAATGTATTATAATAGATTTAAATTCAGTAATACGCTTTTTGAAGTTTGAAAAGTGTTAAAAAATAAAGTTGCTTTTAACTTAGATTTCTTCTTGTTCCATTTCTTTGAGAACTTTTACTGATGCTTTTGAATTTGTCAGTCTTGGTATGATGTCATTTTAGGTAAAATAGACATGAGACACAAATGCCTAATAAACGATCTCAGAGTTATCTGCTTTTTTTAAAGACTAGTATAAATAAACCGATAACAACCTACTTTTCCTCTATCCTAATCCAATTTTCTGTCCTTGTCTGTACTTTTAGAAAATTTGGTTGCTGTTATTTTTGTGTAGTTTTAGTCAAAGGACAGGCTTTTAATGCTGCCTTCTTTGCTTTGCATCATTTTGTCAGCCTTGCCATTTTTCTTTGTAGGTTTCATATGTGTCATTTTTATAATGCAAAAGTATCCTATTTACTTTAACACACTGTAATTTATTCAGCCATTCCACAATCACTGGACATATAAAGTTGTTATTTTTTTTATACTAAAACAAGAAATGCAATGGTGACTATTTCTGTATGGAAAGATCTTGTTTCCCCCAAGTGTTATGCTAGTACTAATGATTGTTTCAGCTTTGCTACTTACTTCCTGGGTGACCCTGGAGAACTCATTTAATGCTCTGGTCTTCAGTTTCTTCATCTATAAAATGAAAAGGTCCCTTAAAACTCTAAACCAGGGGTGGGGAACCTGTGGCCTTCTGGGTCCTGGGGGTGGCCTTTTGACTGAGTCCAAATTTACAGAACAAATCCTTTTATTAAGGGGATTTTTTCCGTGAAGTTTGGATTCAGTCAAAGGGCCACACTTGAAGACCTAGAGAGCCACATGTAGCCTCAAGGCCACAGGTTCCCCACCCCTGCTCTAAACTCTATGATCCTATGGGTCAAAGGATATGATTCATATTATAATTTTTAGTTATTGCCAGATTGTTCTCCAAAAAAGATCTCCTTATTTTTTTCAGAAGTTGTATATTAAAATATTGCTGATGAGATAAGAACAGCAGCCTCATAATAGGAAAATCCTTGGCACAAAACAGATCAGCAAATGGCCTGCTACTTGCAGGTAGTCTTACGTGTTGTCTGGGATGCATCATATGCGTCCAAGGAAAGACTTGACTCTGGGTCTGTGTGATACTTTACCTGCTGCTAGTGCTTAAATGCTGTTCCTAGTTTACAGTACTCAAGAACTTTTTTTTGGGGGGGGGTGTGGTTAGGGGACAGTCAGGGTTAAGTTGACTCATCCAGGGTCACACAGCTAGTAAGTGTCTGAACTCAGATTTGAACTCAGGTCCTCCTGACTCTAGGACTGCTGCCCTTATCCACTGTGCCACCTAACTGCCCTCCCCCCCTCACCCTGCTCCCTCCACCCCAGGAATTTCCAAAGACTAAAGGAAGCAGATGTACCCTTTCTTCTTAGTGTAGTAAGCAAGGTTTCACAGAAAGAATTCCCCTTCTCCCCCAATGCTTTAGTTATTTAAAATCTTGTAGATGTTATACTCATATTACATTCAAATCTGTATGCATTAGTTCTAATTCTGTGTTCCAGGCACTGTGCCAGACAAAGGGTATATAATATGTAAAGATAAAATGTAAGTACCTTACATTCTCTTGGGAGAGGAGAATCAGCATGTAAACAGTTAAAGATTTACATGGTTATTTGACAAGAGAATGAGCAATTAAAACTAGGGGGCTCTAGAAAAGGTTGTATCATCTTGCCCTTATATAAATGAAAAAAAAAACCACCAAAAGGAAAAGCTGGGTAATTTGGGAGATTGTTGAATAAAAATCACCTCAATACGCATAATACAGGAAAACCCTGCTTTTCATCTCAGTGTTTTCCTAGAAATTGCATGATAAATCACATTGTCTTAAATGTTTTCAGATAAGAAGGGCATTAGAATAATGTTTCTGTTTCTGATTGAGGATTCACCAGCAAATATATTATAGATATCAAACCAATAGTCATAAAACCAGTAATACCATTAAAAAAATGTTTCAGGACCTAATCTGTGATTTCCTGGGTATAGAAAATTCCCAGTATGGAAAGTGCTTACACCAATGTCAAGGACTTATCTGCAATTATCAATCTTAGAGTTGGAAAATTGCCTGTGTCAATGAGAGATCAAGTAACTTACCCATGCTCTCACACAGACAATATGTGGCAGAGACCGCCCTTCAACCCAGAGGTCTTGGCTTCAAGGCCAGCTCTCCATGTAGTATTCACCTGTATGATGATTTAACATAGAAAAATCACACTCCAAGTGTTAACTTTTTTCAAAATGGAAGAAACTTTGAAATTATGTAGACCAGTCCTCTCATTTTTGCAAGTAAAAAAGTTGAAATTCTTTAACTTCTTTTTGTCTTCATAAAAGGGTTAATCCCTGACCTTTTCGTTCTAAAACTACTTTGGCTTTGGGTTTCAGAGAGCAAGTAATCAGGTACTCTTGTTCATTTTTCCTTTGATCCCACTAACCACTAAGAAAAATTTTGAAGAAGAAAATATATTGCACAGAGGTGAAGTGTAAATCTGGGTCTGTAACCTAGGAAGGGAGGCAGTTAATAAAGATAGAAAATGGGGCAATTTCATATGGACTTTAGTCTTAAGGCCTTTTTAACAACAGCCGGAGGAGACACTGTCTTCCATCTTCTTGCCCTTCCTAATTTAGCAGGAATGCTGTTTCAGAAACAATATGGCATGAGTGGGTCAAAGCATAATGAAATAAAATATAAATATTATGAGACATTAAATATGAACTGTCAGGGAAGGGCTGCCATATGAAGAAATGCCTTGATGTACCTTTCACCACATAAAAATACGTACCAGATACTTTTTCATGGTATTTGTTTTTAAAATATTATTGTATAGTATTTCTGTAGTGCAAAATGTAATACACTATTCAAACCCTCCAGAAGTTTTATTTCATTTGCATGAACCATTTTTGTCATAAGCCCAAAATTTTACTTGCTACTGATGCACCACACGCCCGTGTCTTGTTTACAGTTTTAGGTAAGATAGAGCACCTTCTCAGAGGTTCTTTCTGAGACAGGCATAGGAGCATATTATTGTCAGATGTGCCATCAGTCTAGGTACTAATTACTTGATTTTGAGAATATGAATTGGATTTACATTTTCTTTGCAGCTAGAAAAAACTTCACTATTTTTCATGTCAGTTTCTGTCATCCTTAATTTACAAAGACTTTAAGTCTAACACGGCTCTAATTTTTTAACTTGCATTTGGTTGTATGAAAGTATATACAACTTTTCATGGCATTATATTGTGTTGTATTTGCAAAGCATCTGAAATCAAAAGCTATTTGGTATAGACTATATGGTAATTCTGCTAAAATAAATAAATCTTTATTTTAAACATCTCCTTTTTATTGTGTTCAGCATCCTTCTTAAGGCAGACATTAAACCTGTGCTGTTTCAAAGTTATTCAGTAAACATATTGAGCATATGTATTCAGTAAGTGCATATTGAGCATACGTATTCAGTAAGTGCATATTCAGCACATAAGTATTAAATAATACTTATAAAATAGTAAGCCCATATTGATCTATCCATGTCATTCAATAAATACATATTGTGCACATACATATTCAGTGAATACATACTGATCATGTATATATTAAGTAAATACATGCTGAACATATGTATTATTCAATAAGTAATACCGATCATATTCACATTGAGCACATACTATGTTTTGTGCCACAAAGAACAAGATGTCGATGATAGATGGGCCTCTTGGACAGCAGGTGCTTCCATTTTATAGTAAAAACCAGTTTATTCTATCACTTAGAAAATTAGTTTTGAGATTCTTTGTATGATTTCTTAATTTACAAGTTATTTTTGTTGAAAACAGAATGCTGTTTTGATCTCTTAAGGTCCCTTCCAGTTCTGACAGTGATTTTTGTCTTGAGGGGCTACTGTGAAACAAATATTTATTAAGCACATACTAGGCATGGGAATATCTCTTTAGCCATCTAATTTCTCACTAAGGTGCTTACGAATAATTAAATTTTCAGCAAAACAGATATTTCAATGTTTGTTAAAATTAGATACCTTAAATGTGGCTACTTCCTCCAACAGTACAGATTGCAATCCATCCTCAACCACCACCTCGATTTGTGTAATTCTTGTTGATATCCCCAAAATCCTCCATTTGGGGTCTACCCACCATTCTGTAGTCCTTCCTTTAGCTGGCTTTGGTGTCAGGTGGATACCAGTTGAGCATATAGGTTGGCCTTTAGTTATCACACATTCTTGCTGCACAGTTAGTCCACTTCTTTCTGTGAGCATGTTTGTCTCTGAAAATGTCCTTTACATCCCTTCCTGTATTGGTATGACTTCATAGCCTCCTCATGCCCACCATGTGTCTGCCTGTCCATTGCACTCTGGGTCACTCACAAGTTTAATTCTTCGGAGACTGTAGTATTCTACGGCTGACAGTCATAAGCTACCACTGGAAAAATAGTGATATTAGAAAGATGGACTTTTGTTTGAAGGGAAGTTATGTGGTGATTAAAAACACATAATTTCCCAAGGGAAATCTAGCCCACCTTACTTCCCTGTTTAAATTTGGGTTCAAGTAATTGTTCATTCACTGTCTTTCCAAGATATATGTACTAAGAGAAAGCTGTGGAGTTGTCTTCTCTATCATAGCTTGGACAATAGGCATTCTTCATTGACTTGGGCTTTTCCCGTGTATGTAAGTTGCCATTCTGGAAGGAGTTTACATATCTGGGATTCTATAAAGTGACAAAATAATTAAGTCATAGGTTTAAAATCCCCCACTCCCATACAGAGAGAGAGAGAGAAAGAGAGAAAGGCTGGCTGTTATTGATAATTCTCATAAAACACTTAGGTGACTACTACTTATTAGTGGTATCAATATAATCATAATTATATTTCCTTAATGAAAAAGCGGCTCACATACATTTAAAACTTCCTCATTGAATTGTAGCATTTTGGTTGGAACAGGGCTTCAGTGATAATGCCAGGCTAAAGAGCTCAAACTCTGATTTTTTCCTGAGTTACTGCATTTCAGAGATAAAAAGAGACTTGAGAGGTTATCCAACTATTTCATCCTGGCTGTTGGGTATCATATTTTTATTAAAGAGATACTTGCCTTTATCCCTGTCCAATATATCAATAATTTACTGCAACTAATATTATTACTGTCTTGAGTTCAAGCAACTAATCAGTTAGGGCCTTTTCATGCTTTGTTTTTGTACTTTCTCTGAGCCACATGTATACTGATAGGGTGTGTGTGTGTGTGTGTGTGTGTGTGTGTGTGTGTGTGTGTGTGTTCAGTGTAGCCACAGCTATCTCTATATATTTGGCCCAAAGTAGAATAGTCAAAGAAAAGCTGATGTTAAAATAGGAAGAAGCAGAGAAATGATCAATTGAAGAAGAAATGATGGATGGGATCTGGTTTACTTAGCTTAGGTGTCCTACAAGTTTAGGGGATAATACTTCTATCGTGTACAATTTGAACTGAAAATTCAATTAAGTAATATTTTTAACACCACCACCGCTGCCCAAATTCTCATAGAAATAAATGGTTACCATGATGGGACTGTGTTCTGCTTAAAGAGAAATTGTCTCCTTACTTGGTTGGACAGAATATTGATGTTGTGTTCTTGAGAGACTTCTGAGCTTAAAGTGAGCAGTACTTCCCTGTTGTATATTATTTCTTGTGGGGTTATGGAAGAATTAACTGTCTTATAGACCACCTTCCTTCCCTACACTTCCCCCCACCCCCACCCCTTTCACTCTGATTGGCACCTTTACTCCCAGTAAGTAGCTGAAGAATCTGGCTTATTTTGGAAATGGATATACGAGCTGCTTACTGAGCGACCTGGTTAGACTAAATAAGTAGAGAAATCATTTGATATCTATCAAGGAGGCATGTAAAAAGTCAAGAATCTGCCTCTGCTACTTCAATAACAGACTCTTAATGCAACCACCATATTATGATTTGATTAATAGATGACCTCTCAGGATAGAAGCCTTAGTTTTTGTTTCTCATTATTTATTAAAATCTGCTCACTTGACTACTGTCTCTCAATTAGATCACTACGTCAATTTCAAGTGAACATAATTCATTATATGAAGAAATTATTAGTGCTGGTGTTAGCCTCTGAGCAACTGCTGTGTGTTATTGTCCCAACATTAAATTTTCAACTTGACGTATACTTAACCTTAGATGTTTAATATACTTTAAGTTTAGTGTACTTTTTAAAGCTGTTACTCTAAAGCTTTTAAGCAAAGGCTGATCTCTAAAATAACCCACATAATACTGTATTTACAGTAATCCCTGTTTTCCTACATATGTGGAGAATGCTTTGTACCAAAGCAATTATGGAGAAAATATGGAGAGATGTGAGCTGGATGATTATGTATGATTATAAAGATTTAGATCAGTTTGAATGACCAGGACCAAAAGAGGAATCATTAATGACTTGACGTTAGCTAGTTAGTGCCCTCTAGATTTGTCCTTGGCTCCTGGGCTGCTTCACATTTTTATCATTATATAAATTAAATAAAGGCTAAGGCGCCCCTCCCCCCATCTTTAATCTCTTCCAACTTCCTGGTTCCTTATCTACAAACACGCACAATTCTCCCCATTCTTACACTCACCTGATCCTGCATTCCCCTCTAATTATTGGCCTACGTCTCTCCTCCTTTTATTAATCAAACTCTGAAAAAGCTGTCTAATCAATGCCTCCTCTTTCACCTCACTCTTTAACCTCCTGCAGTCTGACTTCTGAATATATCAGTCACTCAACTAAAACTATTCTCTACCAAGTTAATCAATGATCTCTCTCCCTCCCTCCCCTCTCTCTTCCTCCTTCTCTCCCTTCCCCCCCTCCCCTCTTGCTCTTTCCCTCTTTCTCTCCCCCTTCCTTCGCCCTGTCTCTCTTCTTCCTGTCCTTCCTTCTCTCCCTCTCTCCATCTCCCTCTTTCTTTTAGTGTGTCAGGGGAGATTAAATCTCCCTGTCTTGCCTAGGCTGGAAGTTCAGTGGCTACTGGAGGATCCAATCCCACTTCTGATCTACAAAGGAAATTTGACTTCCTCCGTTTCCAACCTGGCCCATTTTGCCCCTCAGACAGCCTGATGACTCCCCGCTTCCAAAGCCTCACCATATCAGTGCTGAGCTCTGCGCAGACACCTGATTGGCTTTAGTCATACTATAGCTTAGAATTTCTGAGCTCAAGCTTTCTGCCAGCCCCAGTCTCCTCAGATGTGTCCCACCACACCTGGCTCTTCCAATGGTTTCTTAGCTATCCAATCTAAGGGCCTCTTCTCAGTCCTCATCCTTCTTGACCTTTGACAACCATTGACCATCCTCTCCCCTCATACACTCCTTCTTAGTTCTCTTATCTGTCTAACTACTCCTCAGTCTCCTTTACTGATTCATCCTCCATGCCATATATATTCAACATAGGTATTCCCCAAGATACTGGACTAGATTGGCTTCTCCTTTTTCCTTAATATTCACTTGATGACATCATTAGACTCCTATGAGCTTGACTGTCATCTCTCTGTAATGTAATATAAAAATCACATATCTGTGTATCTATTGTAGGCTCTCTTCTGATTTGCCAGCCCCTTATCACCAACTGCCTTTTGGACATTTTGAATTTGACATCCTGGAGACATTTCAAAGTCAGCGTGTCCAGAGCAGAACTCATTTATCTTCCTCCCCAACTCCCATCTCTTCAAAATTCTCTATCCCTCCATCCTTCCAGCAACCCAGATTAGATACTCTTGGTGTCATCCTCAACTCCTCCGTCATGCTCCTGACAGTCAGGCAGGTGCCAAAGCTTGTCTCTGTCTCTATAACATCCCTTGCAGAAGTCCCCTCCTCTCTACTCCCAGCTGCCACCCTAATTTAGGTTCATAGCACCTTGTACCTGGACAGCTGGGATATCCTCCTACTTGGTGTCTGGCTTAAGGCTTTCCCTACTGCAGTACATTGTCCATAGAGATGCAAAAGCGATTTTCCTAAAGTACAACCTACTCAACAAACACCAGGGCCCCATGGAGGAGTCACCAGCTTTGGGAATGGCCTCGAGATGATAGCATAGAAAAATTGTTTGAAGGAATTGGGCAGGTTTAGCCTAAAGAAGAGAATACCTGGGGAGGGAAGGGAATGATAAGGGATTGAATTTGTTCTACTTGGCCCTAAAAGATGGTATTGGAAGCAATGAGTGGAAATTGTAGAGAGGCAAATTTAGACTTGATCTTCCTAATAATCAGAACTGTCCAAAAGTGTATGTCTGTTGTTCGGTTGTTTCAGACTCTTTTGTGACCCCATTTAGGGTTTTCTTGGCAAAGATACTGAAGTGGTTTGCCATTTCCTGCTCCAGTTCATTTTACAGATGAGGAAACTGAGGCAAACAGGGCTGAGTAACTTGCCCATGTTCACACAGCTAGAAAGTGTCTGAGGCTATATTTGAACTCGGGTCTTCCTGATTTTAGGCCTGGCGCCCTATCCACCGGCCACCTAGAAGGCCATCTACGCCAGAAGGAAATGGATTGTTCAGGAAAAGACTAGAAAACTGCCTGTTTGGAGGTACTGTAGACATTAAATTAGATGGTCTTTCAGGTCACATCCATCACTGATTCTGTGACTTGCCCAGATTCAGATCTGCAGTGGGATTGGGCCCATGAGTGGCCTCTGCACTTCCAGCCTGGGGTAGTAAATGAATATGGATTCTAAGTCTGTAAATAATTGACATGCAGTAAGATAAGCTTGAGAGAGAACCTGGCTTAGTAGATGGAACTGTCCTTTGTATCAGGAAGACCTGAGTGTAAGCGCCACTTCTGACCCTAGGCATGTGACTCGCCTTACTACCCCCAGGCAGCCTTCCATCATTATAAATTGCTGAGCTGTTTCTGACTGGCATTACCTAGAAGGAGTTGAGCCATTATTAATTCTCTGCACTGAAGAAATCACCAATCTGAACTTCCCTCTCTCCTCCCCCAAAGAAAATACTGCTTAAGCATACTACATATGATTGGAGGCAGCTAGGTGGTTCAGTGGGTAGAGTGCTGAATCAGGAAGGCTTGAATTCAAATTTGGCCTCAGACACTTAGTAGCCAAGTGACCCTGGGCAAGCCACTTAACCTTTGTTGGCCTTAATTCACTGGAGAAGAAAATGGCAAACCATTCCAGTGTCTTTGCTGTGGTCCAGGGGTCATGAAGAGTCAGGCATGACTGAACAATAACCTGTTTACAGCTTATATTATTTAGAAGGTACTTATTGTTCTTACAGATTAATTATGAGTTTCTATTGTACAGAAATGCCAGTTAGTAGAGGTGTTATTTTTAATAGACTATCAAATAATAGTTCATATCCTATATTTAGTATATATGTATACATGGTACTGTGTTCTTTACTTATCATATTAAAATAGCCAACCATAATACATATACAGACACACTGACATAGTACATCTGATAACAGCAGCTTAGAGACTTAAAAGTGTCTTTCACAAAAATAGGCAGACTACTAAAGCATAAAACCATAGCTAGGCCTTCATTTATAGTTTGGTTTTACTCACACAGGGGCAGCTTTTACATTCAGGGTTCTTAACCTCAGGTGTGTGTGTGTGTGTGTGTGTGTGTGTGTGTGTGTGTGTGTGTAAAAAAGAGAGAGAGAGAGAGAGAGAGAGAGAGAGAGAGAGACCTTTTCTTAGAATGATGTTTGTTGCCTACATTCATAATTAAAGGAAACACTAAATTTCAGTTACAGCTTAGTGAAAATTAAGATGTAATTTTTTTTTTCCTATCCAGATTCATAGACCTCTATAAATCTAGCCATGGGCACCAGGTTCAGACCACCTACTTTAAAGGCTAACATAAGATACCCAGAGAAAAAGACCTGAGGGGACAGCCTTCAGAGTGGTTCAGAGTAAAAAGGATATTACCAGGCTTTAGCCACCCAAAGGGTAAGAACACAACTGGATCCCAGGGGATGTCAGTGTGTTTTAGGCAGGCTTGTCTTCAGGCCAAATAGCAACAGCAGGAAAAAGGCCTTCCCCCCAAATGGCAGAAAACAGGGGATGTTGGATAGCAAGGGTTTGGACACATCCAGAGTGATGACAGCCCACCCCAGTAGAGTCTTGGCCCCCAAATACCAAGTTTTCGCTCGTGAGACAATAACATAAAACAATAAAAACATTATATAATTTATAGGCATAATTCCCATTCATTTCAAAAACATTTAATTGGTTCTTACCTCTATGAAATTTAAAGCACACTTTTGCCAGAGTGAACCCAGTCTGTATTTGGCACGTAATGATTCCCAATTACTTTTAGGACGTTATTTATTATTTTGTTTATAAAGCACAAATATATGGACTCTGTTAAGTAAAACTTAAATTCTGATGAAGACATAAAACACTGTTCAATACATTCTTAAGTCTCCTCAGGACTGTTTATGATTATAGTGCATGAAGAACCAGTCATTTCAACACTTCAAATATGTGAGTTATAAGGGACCTCAGACTCTTAAACAAATCTATATATCTTTGATGTGGTCAATGATTAATAGACGAGGTTGATTTATCATTTGCCCCTAAACTCCCCAAGCTTTTAAAGATGAAAAGGCCAGAAATTTCAAATAATAAACCATTGTGTTTGTTAACTCCCATTTAATACTGTGTCTATTGGGACAAAGACTATGAAACTTAATATTTTCAAGTAAGTCCATGCTAAATAAACTTCACTGATAGCTGATCAAAGTTTATTAACTAGACACTCATACTAAACTAGTGGGAAAGAAGGCCATAGACTGCCTTAAAGTTCTGAAACCCACATGTTTGATGTAGATATCTCTTGGCATTTATACTTAAAAGTATAAATCCAGGGTGTTTTGCTAACTGACTAATAATAACATTTATATAATGCTTTAAGACTTCCATAATACTTTTAATGTCTTATTGATCCTTACAATGACCCTATAATTATTATTACCCTCATTTTATACATAAAGAAACTAAGTTTGAGAGGGGGAGGAGAGAAGAAATAAACGTTTATTTAGCATCTACTATGTGCCAGGCAGTGGACTCGGCGCTTTACAAATTTGATCATTTGATCCTATCAGCAACCCTGAGAGGTAGATACTGTTTTTATACCTGTTTTACAGTTAAGGAAACTGCAGCAAATGGAGGTTAAGTGACTTGCCCAGGGTCATACCAGTAGTAAATGTTTGAAGCAAAATTTGAACTCAGATCTTCCAGACTCCAAGCTCAACATTTTATCTACCACCTTGTTTCTCTTTGAGTTTCCCAAAGAGCAGAATCAGTAGCAAATGCATATGAGCAACAAAGAAACAAATTTAGGCTTTATGTTAGAGAAAAAACTTTCTAACCTTTAGAACTAGCCCAAAGAGAAATAGACTGCCTTGGGAGGTGGTGGATTCCCCTTTACTTGAGATCTTGTAGGGCGTGTTGAAGAAGGGATTATTTGAGGGGCACGGGGTAGACTAGATGGCCAATAAAGGGCCTTCGCAACTCCAGTTCTGTGATTCCTTACTTGTCTAATGTTATACAGGTAACAACAGAACTCATGGCATATTTGAGATCCTCTGACTCTTAACCCATTAACTCTGTTTCCAATTATATTGCATTTTAGGGATAAATCTTCTAAAAATTTATAGTGTCTACATGACCCACGTGAAAAAGATTAGTGAAAAAACCATGATTTGCATAACTAGTCATCCTTGTATTTATGATAAGTATGTTTCATATGCACACTAGGCCATCCATCCTCTATACCTGTGCTGAAAAAACTAAACCACTAGGCATTCCCACAATTCATACACAAATAGAGGTGAAGTATAGTCAAGTGTGGTTTCATTTACTTTCACAAGGTAGTCATTAACCCAATAGAATCCCAAAGTTTTTGTTGCATGTTCTGGTAAAAAGATTTCAGTGGGCAGTTAGGTTATGTGTCTAAGACACTTGGCAGACCCCAGATCCATTGGTCTGCTCTTAGATGGGGCTGTTTTTGGCTTTAGTTTTTCTTGTCACGAAGATAAGACTGCAGCCCTAAAACAAAAGAAATGTGCATTGCATATTTTTGTCCATTTTTCAGTTATCCCATAACTGAAATCCCATACAAAATCTGGTGCTTCATCTCTCATTTGCTGGGAAATTGCTACCATGTAGGTATGCATCAAGCGTACTGGAGTAAAGACCGCCATCTGCTGACCATTTGCCACCACTGCATTTTTCCAATTCTTTTCAAAACAGTATTTAGGAAAATTGATTAAAATATACAACAAAATTTGCATGACTATACATGTATAACCTATATCAATTGCTTGCCTTCTCAATGAGAGGGGGTAGGGAGGGAGGAAGGGAGAGAATTTGGAACTCAATGTTTTTAAAAATGAATGTTAAAAATTGTTTTTACTGGAAAAATAAAATACTAAAATAAAAAAAATAAAATGTACAACAAAAGCCCACTTCCTTAAATACAACTTTACAAATAAATTGATACCCAATGCCATTATGTTTAAGTGATTGTATGTCTCTTACATTTTCTCCCACCTTTCTTTTATCCACCCTACCCTGTTCACCAGTATAAAAAAATAATATTAAAAGTGCACCTTATTGTATTTGGACATGGAATTTTAGTAAGCTAATGTTTAGTAACTCCAAATCTTTTACAATTTCTTTGGAAGCAGAATTTTTGTCCAGTCATCAGCATAAACATTTTGCTGTCTGGACACATTCTGTGCAGTGATAAAGGAATCACTTGCCAAGTGGAAAAGCTGATACCAATCTGCATTAGTAGAGGGAAGTTTCTCATCAGGAGCTCACTGTACCAATGAATCATGAGGATAGTCCCCAAGATTTTAGTTAGGGAAAAGACTTTAAAGACTTTAAAAAGTCAGATTTATTTTTATTTAGAGAATGTCAAAGACGTGTGTGTGTGTGTGTGTGTGTGTGTGTGTGTGTGTGTTTATCAAGAGAAGTTAGTAGTGAGACTTTACAGTTGATCATTAACTTGATGCCAAATATAAGCTCTTAGATTTTACTATCCATTCTCATTTCTGTTATGCATTATAAAGGCCAAGCTATCCCTTTTCCCATTACTATTTTCCTTTTTCTTATTTTTCTAAAATTGAGTGTTTCTTATGTACCCAGTACTGGGCTGTGTTCTGGATGAACTAACAATGTCATTCCTGAAAAAAAAATGTCCTTTTCCATTGAATAGAGTACATGTTGTCTAACTACCCTCCCAAAAAATAAAAACTTGTTTGAAGGAATTCTGATCATTTTCCTGTTGGCAATTTTATACTCCTTATATCTTGGCATAGGATTTAAATCCAGAAAGGACCATATGAATCTAGGACCTTCACCTTACAGATAAGGAAACTGAGACCCAAAAAGCATAAGTGACTTGCCCGAGGTAATAGCATAATTTGGGTTCAAACGCAGATCCTGAACTCATAATTTAGTGTTTTGCCCTTGTTTTCTTTATTACTGTAATTGTTTTGTGTACCATCTTTAAGATATTTTATTGTTGTCTTTTGTTTTCATGCCACTACTGTTTCCCTTAAAAAAACCTCCCTATTGAATCTTCCCTTTTAGCAAAAACCATTTAAGCAAAACCCTCCTATAAAATAACCGTGTCTGACAGCATAGGGCACAATTTCATAATCAGCTTTCCAGAATCAAGGTTGGTCATGCCAAGTAACTAAAATCTGGCTGCCTTTTAATCTTCTTTTCTTTAACATTTGTGTTGTCTTTGTGTATATTTTCTTGATTATGTTTGTTTTGCTTTCTATCAGTTCACATCTTCCCGTATTTCAGTGGATTTCTCAATTTCTCCTTTCATTGGGCACTTGTCTTGTTTCCAGCTTTCTGTTACCTCCATGAAGTGTTGCTATAAATCCTTTGGTATATGGGAGATTTTCCTCTGCTTGTGAGCTCCTTTGGGTATATTCCTTGTAGGGAATTTCTATGTCAAAGGGATATGAGCCATTTATTGACTTTCCTGGAATAATTTCAAGTTGTTTTCTGGAAAAGTTGTGCCAATTCCCAGCTCCTCTAATAGTGTATTTATTTACCTGTCCATTGTCTCACAGTTGCTCTAATATTGACTATTTACATCTTCTTTTTTCCATCTTTGTCACTCTGAGGATTGGGATGTGAAAACTCGGAGTTTTAGTCAAAATTAGGAGCATCATTATGAAATAATAGCTGTTGATAGTTTGCATTTTTTAAACTATTCTTGACCCCTTATCAATAGGGGAATGGCTCTTACTTATTTGTGTTGATTCCTTATATAGCATAGATATTAGATTCTTACAAGATATATTTTATGCAAAGGTTTTTTGTTTTCTTCTCTCTACCCTCTCCCAAACCCTCCCTCTCCCCCTGTAGGACACCAGTGGAAGAGCATGAGATGGCTTTAATGGTGGCCCTAAAGTATACACATACAGAGAGTGCCCCTCCCCTAACTCGCTGCCATTCTATCCACTCTTTCCAGTGGTGGGATTCAAATGAATTAACAACCTGCTCTCCACCAAACTGAGCCGAGGCACTGCCCCCCACTACTGATGTGGTAGGCGCAGGCCCTGCCCATGCTAACAGCCCAGTTAGGTGAACTCAACCTGAAATTAGGTACCGGTTTTATCGAACTGGTGCGAACCAGTTATATCCCATCACTGGCTCTTTCTCCGTAAGACTTATTTATTTACAACAGATTTTGCCTCTATAAAATGTTCATGGGATTATACAGGGTATTCCTAAAGTCTGGACACATAGGCAAAAATGCATATTTTCAAGAAATGAAATGAAGTGGAATATTAACAGACCTTAGTCCCCTTGACTTCTTTTTCTGGGGTATGCTAAAGGAGAAGGTGTACTCAATGAAAATCACAGATGCAACACACTTGACTGAACATATAAGGAGTGAATGTGCTAAAATTGACAGCAATGTGGCCTTGTTGCATTGAGTTCATGTGAAACTTGCAAAGCATATCAACCTTTGCATCACAAATGATAGAAATCATATTGAAGATGTTATTTGTTAATATTCCAATTAAATAAAATGTTGTTGAAATTTCATTCATTTCATTTCTTGAAAATATGAATTTTTGCCCTATAGATTTATGGAAGAAGTTGACCTTAAAGGCTATCTCTTGTGGGGGATTGGGAGAAAAAGTGATTTCATGAAATGGTTCGCCTTAGGTTTGCAATTCCTGTTCTTCCCCCGTTCCTTCTACAGTCTTCCCCTTGATATTCATTTTTGCTGAAATTTACCTAGAAAACTTGGGGAGGCAGTAAGGATCCCACCGCATACATAGTGATGGCAGAGTCTCATCCTGTGTGTGGCAATTATTACCACTCTCTCCCTAAAGTGCAAGTTTTCTTTTTGTATACATTTTTCTCCACTGTGGCCATCAATATTATATAGTTTTTAAGACTGGCTAAATAGTTGCAGGCAGAATAAATGCTTCTGGACACCGTTTCAAGTAATGAGACAATCTGAACACAGCTCTTCTCCTCCTTCTTGCCACCCCCCCAACACCACACAGACCAATTATCTGTTGCCTTTAGCAAAAAGCTCTTTGAACTGGGAAAGAAATTGAAAAAAATTTTTAATATGGCATGTGACACCCCATTTCTTCTGAACATACAGTATATTTGTATCACCAGCATTTTGCACAGGGTCTGGGTCATAACAGGGGCATAATAAATATTATTGATTGATTGATCTAGCAGTTTTGTATTCCTTTTTAAATGTGAGCCCCAAGCACTGCTACTACTACTTACTTTTCTTTCTACACCCAAATTATATCAGAGAAAATAGCAGTCTTTCTCTTTGGCCTTAGATGCTTCCGTAGTTAATACAAGACCCTAATTTCATTAGTGTTCATTGATGTCCACAAAACCTCTCCATGATTTAGGTAGATAGCTTAATGGGTTTCTGTGGCTGGAACACAAAGCAGAAGCACATGGCCAAAATCTTCAGGGATAAGGGTCTCCAAAACTATCTGGGTTGCTCTTCAGTCCTTGGAAGACATAGTCATTGGACTTACAGCACTAATTATATCAAGAAATAGGTGCCTTTAAGCATCATATTAGGGTTCAAAAGCCATCCTATCCATCCAATATCACGCATACATAACTCACAAATGATCATCACTATCCGTAGATGTATAGTGACCACCTGCTATATGGGGAGTGCTGTGCAAGGGTACTGGTTTGCTTCTTGCTCTGTCTGCAACCAAGGACAAATGACTTAAACTCTCTGGGTCTCTTTTCTAATCTGTAAAATGAGAAGGTTGTAAAATGAGAGATGATCTCTAAGGTTCTGTCTAACTGTAGATCTGCAATCTTAATCAACAGTCAAGAAATATTTATCAACACCTACATGTTGGCATTTTGCTAGACACCAAGGATACCAAAACAAAATCGTCCTTATATTCTAATTCTGCTGGGAGAAAGTAATAGTATTTTCCTCTGTTGCCATGATTAGCACTAATAATATAATAAGCATATATATATGTATAAAATATATATATGCTTATTATATAATATAATAATTAGCACTAATAATATATTATATGGGACTTTAAAGTCTGCAAAGTATTTTAAATATATTACAACATTTACCTCATTTGATTCTCACAACCATCCTGTGAAATAGGTTATATTATCATCCCCATTTTAAAGTTGAGGAAAATGAAACACACAGAGGTGAAGTGACTGGCCTCAGGTCATGCAGCCAGTAAATGTATGCAGCAGGATTTGAACTCAGGTCTTCTCAACTCCAAGATGAGCTCCATCTACAGTGTCACCTAGCTGCCACTGTTGGGATGCTCTCCTCTTAAATGAAAATTGGAAAACCCAGTGTTCACAAGAGGCATAAAATACTGTTATCTTAATAAATACACTATTTAATAAATATATTATGTTCAGCCAAATCAAGGCGCTTTAATGATAACTGTAAAAGTAAGCATAATTTCAAAAACAGACATAAAAATCCCTTATAGTACAAAAGACTATGGAAAAGCAATGGTACAGGGGGAGGATGAAAGAGAATTGAGGAAGGATCCCTAAAAGAAATAATTTGCTAACTTTGTTCTCAGAAGGCTTAGGATATGATAAGAACTACTTATCCTGTATTTTATTCTTACTAGCTAGCTGATAAAGGGAATTTTGGGAGGAAGCAGCTATATTATCTTAGGGGTCATGATAACCAAGGAATGAAGAGGTCTCCTGAGCTTTAGGAAAACAAACCGAAAACAAAATTACAAAAAATTTAGAGGACTGATATATATATATATATATGTATATATATGTATATATATATGTATATATAATCACTTAGATTGTAAAGGGAAAAATGCACTGATGGATAGGAGGATCAGAAGAGCAAAATTCTGAGAATGCAATCATAATTAATCCCTTCAAGAAATGGGAGATACTCAGAGACTTGGATGTTGCTTCATGGGAAGTTCTCCATTAAGCTCAGATTAAAGGGGGGGGGAGAGAGAGAGAGAGAGAGAGAGAGAGAGAGAGAACGAACGAGAGAGAGAGAGAACGAACGAGAGAGAGAGAGAGAAGCACATAACCAAGTGTGGTTGCCAGTACTTAGCACAGAACTAAAATTGTAGTTGTCACAAAATTCAGAATTCAAAGAATCAGCTAAGATTTGCAAAAAGTACCAAGGGGGGAAAAATCCTGTTTAGAGCAAGAGATAGGTCTACTTTGGAGGGTACAGGAGAATAAAGGGTACAAATTGTGTAATGGTGCTTGATAACAAGAGAAGAGGCAAACCCATTTGCCTCTGCCTTCTTTTTTCAAGGAAAATTATTTTAAAATGAAAAGAACAAATATGATGGAGAGGACACTGAAGACCAAGAGAGATTTAGAGACAAGAAGAATGCCTTGAAGCTTTAAGTGAATTCAAGTCTCTTTACCTATCATTTTTTTGAAGGTTAACATGGAAACAATGACCAGTGAAATGAATGAGTAATGTCAGTATACGTTGCCATATGAATGCCAGACATATCCAGTGAAAGCTAGTTGACTGTATTTGTCAAAAGGGTGATCATATTTTCAACACAATATAGCGACCTTGTATTTATTTTCAGCATGCCAGGGGAAGCTTTTCATTTTTCTAACCAACTAGGATTTTCTTTAATTGAAGCTAACAGCTTTGCCACTGAATCCCAAAAGCCCAGATGTGACATTGCTGCATCTAAATTTCTATTTAGCTGCATTATTATGGGAACATCTGCTTTGTGGCAGATGGCATATGAAGCACGATTTCATTTCATACAATTTTAATTATTAATTATTCTATATTAAAATCCATTTTTTAAAAAAAGTATTTATTGAGCACCTACTCTGTACAGCCAGACACTGGTGCTGAGGATTCAAAGACAAAAATTAGACAGGCTCTGCCCTCAAGGAGCATACATTCTATAGGGAGAGAGATATACAAATAGTGTGTATACATAAAGACAATTTGGGTGGGAGTAGAGATACTAGCAGCTAGGGGAACAGGAAAGCCTTCACATAATAGGCAGTACTTCAGGTGAATTTTGAAGGAAGCTAGAGATTCTAAGAGGGAAAGATGTGGAGGGAAAGGATTCAAAAATAGGAGAAAGGCACAGAGATAAGAGAGAGAATGTATATGGTAAAAAGTAACCAGGGCAATTTGGATTGACCTAAGAGTATATGGAGGGAAATAATAAGTCTGGAAAAATAAGTTGTAGCCAGGTTATAAAAAAGCTTGAAGGAAGATTTTATTTTTTTCTCCCTGGAGGTAAAGTGAGCCACTGGAGTTTTTTGATTGAGTACAAATGGGTGAGTAGTAGAATTTACACTTTCAGAAAGTTACTTTGGCAACTACGTAGAAGATATTTTGGAAAAAAGAAAGATTTAAGCCTGGGAGACCAAATAGAGGGCTTTAGTAATAGTCAAGGAGAAAAGTAATGAGAACTTGAACTAGGATGGTTCATTGGGAAAAGGTTCAAAGACAAATGAACTTTTTAAATTATTCAAATAAAAATGAGTCACTGTTTCTCACATAAAGTATATGATTGCTTACTTAACTTCATTCAAGTCATTGGAACACAGACTCAGAACTAAAAGCATTAATATTCTTTTCTTATTTAAAAAGATAAAAGATTAGCTGAGAGAAGAAACATGGAATATTTGAACTTAACAATCAGAGTTCAGCTATTATTGACAAATCCACTGAGGTTTGAAAGAAGAAAGTGTTCTTGATAGGTGGAATGCAAAGACCTGGGAAATGAGCCAGCCCACCAGCCTGGCATTACATACATCACAGGTAAATTGCTATGAATCCTGTGCATGGCTTTCAAGAGAGTACAGAATCTCCCTCTACAACCCAGTTCAGTGTTTAATAGTTCTCATCAGTAAGCTTGTGTTTTCCACTTGAGAAGGAAAACAGCTGGTTACAGTCTTCCATGAGACCCTTTTGTACCACTCTGGGGGAGTTATCTAACTATTTTAAAAAGGAAATGCTTTTCTTCCTTAAAAGCCATTTCTGCCTGCATTAGAGATTGCAGTTTTGTGTGTGTGTAGATCACTGCTACCCAGGAAGGAAGGAAGCTTCCTTAGTTATCACATAGCAGAGTCAAATATCCAAAGATCAATGCTTGACAGAAGCATGCCCAGCCTGGACTGATCAAATTGACCACCACCTCAGGGTCTTGTTGAAAAGAAGCTTCTAGGCCAGAGGGAAATCTCTATGCTATTGGTGGACAGTGGTTTCTTTCATTTCTCACAAGAAAGTGAGTCATAAGACAGTCCATGTACATAACAGAAGGGAGGAAATTGGTTTCTTTCTGTTGATGAAGTAGGAAATCTTACTGCTTGCTTCAATGCAGCAATGGCTATTAGCTACTGTTGAATTGGTTTGAGTGGGGCCTCAATAGGTATGTGGTAGCACTGGGGAAACAGATGTGAAGAGAATACCTGAGCAAGCTTGACTATTGAGATGCCTGGCTTGGAGAGAAAGAATCAGCATAGAGTTCTAACTTAAGCTGGGCCGTCAGAATGGGCCAATGGAAAGCACCCTGGATGTGGACTGAAGGGACCTGGTTCACATCTTTGTTCTCCAAAGTCACCAGTGTGACTTTAAGCAAGTTATTTCTCTGTCTTAGACCTATTTCCTCCTCCTCTGAGGAAGTGGGGGATAAATGACCTCTGAAGTTCTAAGTCTGTGGTCCTATGACTTCTGAAGTTAAGTAAGCCAATAAAAGATAAGTAGTTTATGGGAAAGATAGGATTCCAACAAATTTTCTTGTTATTTCTGAATCTTGGTTTAAAAAGATATTTAGGTCACAATTGTAGTTTATAGAGAGATGTTTTGTCTATACATTAGCAACTTCCATTCAAGAAATTGCATGTATGTATTTTAATAAAAGGAAATGCTGACCTTTATTATTTTTTTAAATAACATTTCATTTTTCCCTAATTACATGTCAAATAATTTTTAATGTTTGAGGTTTTTTTAAGTTTTGAATTCCAAATTCTATCCTTTCTTTCCTTCCTTCCCCCCTCCCTGGGATGGTAAGCAATCTGATATAGGTTATACATGTGCAATCATGTAAAACATGTTTCTATATTAGTCATTTTGTGGAAGAAAACTTGGACCCAAAAAAATTAAAGAAGGAAAGAAAGTGAGTAATAGTATGCTTCTTCTGTATTTAGACACCATCAGTTCTTTCTGTGGAGGCTGATAGCATCAAACTTTATTCTTAATAAAAAGACTACCTGGAAATGCTATGACCTAATAGGATAACACTGCCACCTAGTGGTTAATACTTTAAGGCACTCTCCCTGAGGGTTCTTTTTGTTTCATGGATGCTGTATCCCTTTGGCAATCTGGAGAAGCTTATGGGTCATTTCTGGGTGAAATATTTTATATGAATAAAGTAAAATATATAGGATTAAAAGTATACTAGATATATTGAAATAAGGAAGTATTTTTTCCATGAAAGTTCACAGACTCCTGAAATCTATCCATAGTAAACAAACATTAAGTTACCAAGCATTTATTGTTTGATATGTTCAAGGCACTGTGCTAAGTATTGAGGATACAAAGAAAGGCAAAAGACAGTCCATGCTCTCAAGGAATTCACAGTCTAATGGAAGAGAGAATATGTAAACGACTGTGTACACACACACTGTATTTAGAGTAAATCAGAACTAATCTGAAAGGGAAGGCAGTAGCATTGAGTGGGATTGAGAAAGGCTTCCAGTAGAAGATGGGCTGTTAGCTGGGCCCTAAAGGAAGCCAGAAGGCAGTGATAAGGAGGGGAAGCATTCTAGGCTTTTTTCCAGACCCCTTGGAAAGTTGGTAGACCCTTACACTAGAAGGAACACTGAATGATGTCCTTAAAGGTCTCCTTCAGGAAATTATACTTGAAAGGAGTTGTGATTCCACTCCCTAGGACTTTTTTTAAAACTTCATTTGCTTATAGAGGCAGTGAATGGAGTGGACTTCTGGGCCTGGAGTCAAGAAAACCGAATTCAAATCCAGTCTCATACACTTACTAGCCATGTGGCCCCTGGGCAAGTCCCATAACCCCTATTTGCCCCAGTTTCCTCAACTATAAATGTTGATAATACCAGAACCTACCTCACAGGGTTGTTGTGAGGATCAAATGAGCTAATATTTGTGAAATGCTTAGCACAATGCCAGGCATATTGCATGTGCTGTGTCAGTACTGATTCCCTTCCCTTCCCACTATGTCCAGATTTCTTCTAGCTCTCCCCTGAAACTCTGCACCTCTATTTTGCACACAGGGTTCCAGATTCAGATTTAGAACAGGGGTACCTTATAAAACTCCCTTATTTTTGCAGGTAAGGAAATGGAGGTCACATGATTCACCCCAAGTCACCCAGGTAGTTGGCAGAAGGGGTATTCAGACCTGAGGGTTCTTATTACCATTCCAATTATCTTTCCATCATACCACACTCTCCATTATCTCTTGAGGACTCTAAGAGCAGCCCTGAGTCAAATAAGATTAATTCTACTTCCCTGTAAATAGACCTCCTCACCCATTTGCTATTGAAACCACGGCATTGCCAACTTAGCTTCTGCTTGTCTACAAATTGTGAGGTTTTCTTCAGTTATCTTTTATTGTGCTCCTTGGTTTTCCTAACCTACACTATCTTTTTCCACTGAACCTCAGTCCAGTTTCTTACCGCTTGTGACATTTGATTATTTTCTTTTGACATCTCATTCATCTCTTTCAATATCCTACTCCCCCCTCCTTTCTTGATGTCATCAGGTAGAAGCGGCAGAGGTTTTAAGCCGTTCCACATTTTGTCATTCTAGTCCCATGGTTAAAAATGTTAGCTGGCCTTAACCTGGCAGACCCATTGTTGTACCTTTCCATTTTAGCATACAAAATATATAAATACATTCTTCTCAAGAGTTCATTCTGTGGACTGCCTTACTCCAGTTAAATATATAATATACATGTAATATGCATAAATAACAGTAACATAAAGGCATGATACATAACTAATGTATCATACATCATATAACCTTTTAATTCTTATATATGCTCAGCAACAATCTAAAAGTCTGGTTTACATCAAGATATTTGGATGAGTATATTTGTCATTAGTTAATCAGTATGGGGATACAAGAAAACTTAATATCCTTCCAGACTTTATGCAGTGTTTAATCAGGGAAGGTAAGAATGTATGAACAAAGACATGGAATACAAAAAACTGAATACTAAAAATAAGTGAGAACAATTAATTTCATGCAACTGTCATGTTAGGATAACATATATTATTTGACTCAACATCGTGTTTATCTCTTCCCAGATTCGCTAAGTTTATCACTTTTCCCAGAAGGAATTTATTCATTAATTTTTGCAGTGAAACAATTGTGACTTTTCTTGAGTCATATATAAAGGGATTTAATATATAAAGAGATTTGGGGGTTAACAGCATTTATTTTCCTGGCTATCTGAAAATGCTTCAGAACAGGCCTGTGATCCGTTCAAACAAGTGGTTCTAACAGTGTCCTTTTCTATTCATGTCCATAACAAATCCATCCTGACCCAAAGCAAACCTTCTAGTAAGGCCACATGGCTGCTTAGCTCAGCTCAGAATCAGTTTCAAAACTTAACAAATGTCTCAGCCTAAAGAACATTTATGGACTCTAAGAAACATTTGACTAACTCCCCGTCCTGTGAAAGAACCACTGTTCTTTATATAGCTGGTGGCTTTGGCCTGGCAATTTATACAGCTTCCTTCAGTCACTGGAGACCTTTTCCTCTGTGTTAGCTGTCACAAAGCTGTCATCTCAGAAACAAACCTTCAGCCTCAACATATAAAAGAATTCACCTTCTAAGAAGACCCCAGTAATTTGTTGTGTGTCCACCAGATGGTGGTAGAGAGTCATAGTTAAGTGTGTCAAAGTGGTTTTGATTTCTGAAAAGATCAGTGATCATACTGCTTTCCACAAAACCAGCCACAACTTTCCGTAAGGGATAGCTTCAATAACAAACCTAAAGTAAAAATAAATGTCTTGTGCTAACAGAACACTTAAAGAGTCTTCAAGGCTATTTATTCTCTGATCTGATTCAAGACTGTCATTTTTCTTCCCATAAATGTACTTTTCTTAAGTCAGTCTCAACTCTTCAACTCACTTCTCTCCCAGATACCTGCTTCTTTCTTAGCATGCAGAAGTCACCTTATTAATTGCTTCCTGAACATTTAGCCATTTTTTTATCCATTAAAAAGGTCTACAACTTGCTCTTACTTTTCTCAGAAAGCTTCTTTTACAGTTGCTCGATTTCTCAGTCCCTAATCCTCAGAACAACTCAAGGATAGGTTTCAGGTGTTCTCTGGAGATTTGTAAGGAAGAACGGGAGAGTGGAGAGCTGCAGAGAGACGGGAGGACTGGGTGAAAATCCTGCCTGTCACACTGTGTGACTCTGAGAAAGTCATGCCTTAGGCAATTCTCTACTATTTTGGGTTACCCAACAGTTACTTGTTTGCCTCAGAAGTTTTCTCACCAACACCACTAATCAGGTATACATACGAGAGAGAGAGAGAGAGAGAGAGAGAGAGAGAGAGAGAGAGAGAGAGAGACAGAGAGAGAGAGAGAGAGAGAGAGAGAGAGAGAGAGAGAGAGAGAGAGAGAGAATGTATAGGTAGGGAGGTAAGAAACCCATGGATGGGTTTGTCAAGCAAAACTAGATGAAGAATCAGGGTACCCCAAGGGGGAGATAGAAGGAAGCATGTTCCAGGCAAATTGAAACACCACCATTTCCCCTTAGACCTTGATAGAGACAAACCTGGATCCTCAACCCAAGAACTTTGGAAATGGCAATGTCCCCCAAACCACCAGACCTGCTTCCAGCATAGTCATCATTTAAGGGGAAAATCATTGTGAAGAAGGGGTGCTCATCTTCCTCCTCACCACCAGCAACAACTTTTGACCAACTGCCAACAACAGGCAGATGGGCTCAAGAACCCTGGGAGTGTTGGTGCTCTTAGACCGCAGGTCTTGCTTCCAGCCCAGCCCTCACAGCCATTTTCTGGGGAGGTGGTTTCTGTGGAGAAAGGGCCAGCCATCCCAATATATTGCCACTTACAGGGCAGGCAGGCTAGCTGCTAAAACATCAGAGCACCCTGAGGGAGGAACAGGAGACAACATGAGCCAAGGAAGTCAAATGACCACCACCATTTCCCCTCCTATTCTGATGGAGATAGCCTAAGACCCTGAACCTGAGAGCCTTTAAAATACCAATGCTTTCAGCCCACTGATTACAGCCATCCCTCCTGAGAAGCAGCCCCTGGGGGGAAACAGCCTGGCCAACTGCTTTAGTGATACAACCACATCTACTGAAGACCAAGAATACTAAGTTCTCATCGCTAAAGTTCTTGACACAATCAAATTGTCCAACTGATATGATCTTATTAATGGAAATGATCTCAAAGAAGAGGCATTACCATCTGCTTTGCTATTGCACCCCAAGGACCATGGGGCTTTTCCATTGGCCTTACAGCGGAAGCCTTCCACATGTGTTGCCTCCTGCGTTAGAACACGAGCTCCTGGAGAACAGAACCTGTTAAACTTTTCTGTTTGTATTCCCAGCACTCAGCTCAGTGCTTCACACATAATAAGCGCTTAATAAATCATTCATTCACTTGCACATTAACCCCCTCATCCCAATTTTAGTAGTTTTTATGGATTGTCTTTTTACTAAGAATAGAGAAAAAAATACACAAATCTGGGCACCCATCACTGAATAAAAAGCCATTTGCTCTCTTAACTTGATCCAGTTATATGTTGAACGCTCACTATTTGTAAAGATCTTTTTTTTTTAACATTGAACCCTAGGAAACATTTTTTAACCGACTCTCCTGAAAAAGAAATACAAGACCAGTACAAAGAAATAAAAGACCAGTATTCTCCCCTTACAGAGCTCATGAACTAATGGAGGAGATAAAATGGCTGAATTAATCATTAACAGTATAAGACTGTAAGTGCTAAGTTAGTCATTCAAATCAACAAATTAATCAAATATTTCTTAATTTTCCAATGTTAACAATACTGTGTTGAATACTAAGAATACAAAGATGGATGTAACAGGCTCTTATTAAGTATTTTGTAATCTACTTGGGAGATTTTATACACACACAATCTGTGTTAAAAGGAAGAGTGTGCAAAGGAAAAGTTCAAGAAGCAGTGTATTATTAAAAAGTATGAGGAGAGAGAAATCACTTTAATCTTGGCAGCAGGAAGATGAAGGCAAAGGAAGCTTTGTGGAAGAGGTGGCCCTGAAGGCCGGAGTTTGACCATGAAGGAAGGGAAGGACCTAAACAAATAAAAATGGGCAAGAAGCCCATTTTAAGTCTGGGTTATCTTGTGAGCAAAGACATGGAGCCAGGAGAGAATAGGACAAAAATGAGGGGTGGAGATAGTGGAGTTTGATGAGCGTATAATACATGGTAATAGGAATAGATATGATATAAAGCTTTGGAATGAGCCAGGGAGCCAAAGAGTTGGAGAGGTAGAGGGGCAGAAGTTTATGGTAAGAAAGGGTAATTTCTGAGTTTAGGATCTTGGAGGTAAAACGATTTCAAGAGGATGGTTTATAACTAAAGTGGAATGAAGAGGGATCAATCAACAAACAAATATTATTCAGTGCGTACTACGTGCAAAGCACTTGGGATGGATACAAAAATTAAATAGTCCTGGCCCTCAAGAAGTTTATATTCTATCCGGGTAAGTAGCATATCTACGTATCAGCACATACAAAATACAATGTCATGCAAATGCTAGAGAGGATATGGGAAAATAGGTATGCTAATGCACTGTTGGTAGAGTTGTGAACTCCATTCCATCCATTCTGGAAAGCAATTTGTAAATATGCCCCAGTGCTATTAAATTTAGTATACCCTTTGATCCAGCAGAATTGTCATTAGGTCTATACCCCAAAGACATCAAAGAAAGAGGAAAAGGACCCATATGTACAAAAATATTTATAGCAGCTCTTTTATGGTGGCAAAGAATTAGAAATTAAGGGGATACCTATCAGTTGGGAAATGGCTGAACAAGTAAGGCAATATGAATATGATGGAATCCTAAGAAATGATGAAGAGGATAGTTCAAGAAAACCTGGGAAGACTTGTTTGAACTGATACAAAATGAAGTAAGCAGAACCAGGAGAACAACCTACACAGGAACAACAATATTGTAGGGATAATCAACTTCCCTTCCCTTCCCTTCCCTTCCATTCCCTTCCCTTCCCTTCCCTTCCCTTCCCTTCCCTTCCCTTCCCTTCCCTTCCCTTCCCTTCCCTTCCCTTCCCTTCCCTTCCCTTCCCTTCCCTTCCCTTCCCTTCCCTTCCCTTCCCTTTTCTTTTTTCTGGAATGGTACTGTGGAAATATGCTTTGCCTGACTTCATATTTGTAATGGGCTTTGTATTTCTTGCCTTCTCAATAGATGGGGTCAGGGGTGGGAGAAGGGAGAAAATTGGAACTGAAAATACAATAAAATAAATAAGAATACAAAGTCTGCTTTGCAGGATGGAGGGAGCACTAGAGGCCAGGTTGGGGGTTCTGAGAGTTTATAGACCCCTGATCAGTGGGGTTCAAGAAGTGCCTTATGTAGGAAATGGCATTTGAGCTGAGGAGCTAGGAATTCTAGGTAACAGATGAGGAAGGACTGTATGGTCATCAGAGTTGAGTATAAGGAATTGTGAGGACAGTGTATTAGAAAAGTGGATGCTGAAGGCTCTGAGAATGATGGTTAAAGCTCTCTACCATAGTTGTGAAGAAAGGCATTCAGAAGCTAGATAAATAAAGCAATAAGCAAGAAGAGAGTTTGGCATAGTATAATGGCATCGACTTCAAAGGATAGATTGTTGAATGGTGGTACCTAGGGGAAGTATGGTCTGGAAGTGGCCATGGGTAGCAAGGACTATAGAAACTTTGGGGACTTGAGAGATTGGGAAAAAATGTAGTAAGCATTGGAAGTATCTGTTATAAATGTGCAACTCTCAGGGGAAAAACAGGTTTCAGTTAAGGGAAGCAGGTAGACAGTGTCCAGAGGAAGAGTTCTAGCATGTATATAAGTTTTAACTATGCACAAACTTCCATATGCACAATAGTGGAGGATGAGAATAGGAACAGAAGGGATTGTGATTGGGGTTGGGGGGGAGCTGGTATAGGACTGGGATGTATTAAGGTTAGAATAGGAGACAGGACTCCTGCTAAGGCTGGCGGATTGAAATGACAGAGTAGAGAAGTGGGAAGTTGAGAGGTGGGTTAGAGGAGCTTATTAGCCATTTTGAGGGGTTTGGGTCCAGATCTCAGTCTTGCTTTTCTTCCACTGTGGCAAGTTACCTCTCATTGAGCCAGAGAGGAAGGAAAACAGTAGGCAGGAAGAGATGGTATTTGGAAAAGCTCATAGTAACATTGAGAATGTTGGTTTCATGATCTGTTCAAGCTCCAACATAGATTTATCTCTCCCATGGATTTTCTTGATGGACTCACTTTAGAGGCAGTGTGGTTGGGGGTGAGAGCAAGATTGATGCTCACATAGTCTAAACACCTCCAGGTGTTGCTATATATGTGTGTGTTTGTAGATGTGTATATATACACAGAGATATGTTTTTTCAAAGACGATAGAAATTAGGATGAGAAAGCCCTCACTTTTAAATGTGACAGTGTTTATACTTTTGCTCCCAGAATGAATGATGTTTTACTATGCCATTAAGGAAATGAAGTAGAGAAGCATCATGAAGCAATGAGTAGTAAGCTAGCCTCAAGGTCAGGAAGCCCTTGGTGCAAGGCCCACCTCTGAGACATACTGGCTGTTCAGCTCTGGTCATGTCACATAACCTCCCAGAGTCTCCTGAAACTAAGAACATAATTTACAAAGCAGCTACGGATACATGTGTGATTAGGTTTCAGAGTTTTCTATTTCAATAGAATCACAAATCCAGTCCAAAACAGCGGCAACAAAACCCAACCATTAGATATGTAGTAAGAATGACTAAGCTTTGCTTATAAATCCCACGTTTTACAAGTTAAGCATTTCAGAGGTCTCTGCGGCATTTTGAGTTGGAAGTCTAGAAGACCTGAGTTCTAGTTCTGACTGCAACTAACTTCCCCTTTAAACCTGGGCAGTTATTTAACTGAGCCTGTTTCCTTATCTCTAAGATTGCCAATTGACCGCTGATCTCCCAAAGCAGGGAGCACAAAGCTTGATTTGTGGAGGAACAGTGCAGCCAGTGGCCTTGAAACATGCAGCCTTATTATACAGATTCAAAAACTGAGGCCTTGCTCACCAGCTTGTGACTTCCAAATGTCCCCTCTTGGCAGCTGAACTTTATTTGTTGAAATAACTAAACAAATGTAGTACTGGAATGTAAACTCAAGATAAATCAGGTTGCTGACATTGAAAGTTAACTTTTGTTTCCTTCTTCATGAATGCTGAAGATTATTTTGAATTTTTTTTAGTAAGCTCGGGCCATTTTAAGAAGGTACTTTTGTAATTGCTTCATTTATTTTTGTCATTTTGGATTTTTAAAAATACCATAAAACCTTGGTGTGTTTATATAGCCAGGAGCCATATTTATTTAGACTTTATCTGGGAGAGGGGGAAGTGGAGAGATGAATGAACAAACCACACATTTATTTAACAATTTCTTTGGATGTAGCTTACTTCAAGGATCTGTAATTTCCTGTGGGTAAGAACTCTTAATACTAACATAGACTGACACCTTTTTGAGTAGAGGACTTGACACTGGCAAGGAAAGAGCCCATGAAGAAAGAGTAGATGGTGATACGCTCAAAGTGTGGTCAAGAAACATGACCATCCCTGCGTGTGATGGATTTGGAGGAGAGGTTAAGAATTTAAGGCAGCTAGGTGGCTCAGTGGATAACGCACTGGCTCTGGAGTCAGGAGGACCTGAGTTCAGACACTTACTACCTTTGTGACCCTGGGCAAGTCACTTGGCACCAATTGCCTCCTTTAAAAAAAAAAATTAAAGAACTTGATAAACTTGGAAGCAAGGATATTTGAGGAGAAATTAACATGTAAATTGAAGTCCTCATTTATAAGGGCAGGAGATGGTCAGGCTCAGGGTAACCTGAGTTCAAATCCTATCTCTGCAACTTATTTATATGACCTTGGCCAAGTCCTGTAATCCCTTTAGGCTGCTTGTTTCCTCCCTAGTAAAATAAAAGTAGATGAACTGAGGGTATAAAGTCCCTTCTGGCTCTAAATATGTGATCCTGTGAAATTAAGACTTATTTTTGTGGGACAGCTGGGTGGCTCAGTGAGTAGAACACCGGCCCTGGAGTCAGGTAGGACCTGAGTTCAAATCTGACCTCAGACACTTGATGCATTTATGAGCTGTGTGACCTAGGGCAAGTCACTTAACCCCAATTGCCTTCCCTTCCCCTCTCCAAAAAACAAACAAAGAAGACTTATTTTTGCATAAGAAAAATGCCATCTACAGGTATTTTGGGTAATACATAATTTCTTATTTAATATTTAGGAAGGAAATGATTTCTTGTATTGAAATTTAATCCCAGAACCCTTCTGAACATTGTATAGTTTGGGAAGTACCACTGTGGAGAAGAGAAGCCGCTGAAATTATTATTTTTTTTCGGTTGAGGGTTAGGGTATTATGTTACAAATGTTAGCTAATTAAATCTTTCTGTGGTGCTGCTGGCTGGATTTGGAGAGAAAAGAGACTCTTGGCAAGGAGACTGTTTAGGAGAAACCCATGAGGAATGCCATATTCCAGGGTGCTGGCAATGGATGTCAGGAGTGAAGAGGATGTATTTTGAAGAAAAATCTACAATAGCTCAACCAGTCCCATTCAGCAGCAAAGATGAAGGGCCTGCTCTGTGTGGACATTTGTCTGTGTGCTGAGACAAAAAGGGAAAAAAAAAATCTACCTTCAGGGAGCCTGCATTATTCTGGGGGCGCTGGATAAAGGAAGTGGGAAAGGGGAATGGACAGGGATAACTTTCCAGTTTTCTGGATTACTCAGAGACAACAAATTTGGAAAACAGAATGAGCCCAAGCCCTGAATAACCAAAGCCTTTTTTCAATGCTTTGGAACTATGTATCCAAAAAAAATCTGGCCACACTAAAGAAAGTCTGGGAGATAAATGCAGTTTCCCCCAAAATACCAAGAGAAAGAAGAGGAGTTTCTGCTTTGCCCAGTCATCACTAACTACTAGGAATGTTAGCAAACATTAGGACTGTTCAGAAAAAGGGTCAAGATCTTCCCTCTGGAAGGGCTGATTGTGTCTTCTGACAAACTAATTTAATCCAACCACAGCTGCTGCTTCTTTATCTGATTCCAGATGTTATAACTTTTGCAAATGGGAATTAACACGTAATTGCTTGCTTGCTTGCTCTTCTTGTGGGATTAAGGAATTGGAAACTGAAGGGAAGCCCATCAGTTGAGGAATGGCTGAACAAGTTGTGGTATGTGATTTTGATGGAATACTACTGTACTATAAGAAAGGACAAGCAGGATGGTTTCAGAAAAATGTAGGAGAACTTGTATGAACTGATGCAAAGTGAAGGCTGCAGAACCAGGAGAACAAACTACACAGTAACATCAGTATTGAAAGGATGTGAATGACTTAATAACTGATTAGCACAATGATCCACCACAGTTCCAAAGGACTCATGATTAAAAAATGCCATCCACCGCCAGAGAGAGAATTAAAGGATTCAAAGTGCAGACTGAAGGATATTTTTTCCATTCCTTTCCTTTTTCCTCTCCTCTCTCCTCCCCTCCCTTCCTCTCTTCTCCTCTCCTTCCTTCTTTTTTGAACATGGCTAATGTAGAAATTTGTTTTGCATGTCAGTGTGTGTATACACACACACACAGATATACATATATGTATTCGTAATAGATTTTCTTGCTTTCTCATTGAGTAGGGGGAAGAGAAAGAGTAAGGGGAAGAGAAAGAGTAGGGAGAGAATTTGAAACTGGAAAAAAATCTAAAAAGTCTTTGTGCTTAAAAAAATAAGAAACAATTTTTAAAACATGTAAGTGCTAGGACTTCCGGAGGGTGGAGCCAAGATGGCGGCTGGAAAGCAGTGAGCTCCCTGCTGAGTCCCTCCAAAAACCTATAAAAAATGGCTCTGAACCAATTCTAGAACTGCAGAACCCACAAAACAGCAGAGGGAAGCAGGGCTCCAGCCCAGAACAGCCTGGATGGTCTCTGGGTGAGGTCTATCCCATACGGAGCTGGGAGCTGGGAGTAGAGCAGAGCCCAGTGTGAGCTACTCGGACCAACCAGACCAGGAGCCGGGCAGAGCGGGCCCTAGCGCCCTGAATCAGTGAGCTGTGGCAGTTACCAGACTTCTCAACCCACAAACACCAAAGACAGTGGAGAAGGTTAGTGGGAAAAGCTGCCGGAGTGGAAGGAGTTCGTGGTTTGGCCACCGCCCCCGGGGGCAGCGGAGGTGGGGCAGCTACAGCTGCTGTAGCTTCCGGCCCCAGGCCCACCTGGTGGGAGGAATTAAGTGGCGGATCAGAGCAGGAGTGCACAGCCTGCTGAAGATCTAAGCCCAGTCTGGGTTGGGGGTTCTTGGGGAAGGAGGAGTGCTGGTGTGGCAGAGCTGGCGCATCCCCCCTAAACGTGGAACATAGAACTCTTTAGTCTACAAGCAGTCATATCCCACTGAAAAACTCAAGGGTCAGGTTAGTTGGCTGGGAATATGGCCAGGCAGCGAAAACACACCCAGATTCAGTCTCAGACTTTGGATTCTTTCTTTGGTGACAAAGAAGACCAAACATACAGCCTCAAGAAGTCAACAAAGTGCAAGAGCCTACACCAAAAGCCTCCAAGAAAAACATGAACTAGTCCCAGGCCATGGAAGAGCTCAAAAAGGATTTGGAAAATCAAGTTAGAGAAGTAAAGGAAAAATTGGGAAGAGAGATGAGAAGGATGCGAGAAAACCATGAAAAACAAGTCAATGGCTTGCTAGAGACCCCAAAAAAATACTGAAAAATACACTGAAGAAAACAACACCTTAAAAAATAGACTAACTCAAATGGCAAAAGAGTTCCAAAAACCCAATGAGGAGAAAAATGCCTTGAAAGGCAGAATTAGCCAAATGGCAAAGGAGGTCCAACGGACCACTGAAGAAAATACTACCTTAAAAATTAGATTGGAGCAAGTGGAAGCCAGTGACTTGATGAGAAATCAAGATATTATAAAACAGAACCAAAGGAATGAAAAAAATGGAAGACAATGTGAAATATCTCATCGGAAAAACCACTGACCTGGAAAATAGATCCAGGAGAGATAATTTAAAAATTATTGGACTACCTGAAAGCCATGGTCAAAAAAAGAGCCTAGATATCATCTTTCAAGAAATTTCAAGGAGAACTGCCCTGATATTCTAGAGCCACAGGGCAACATAGAAATTGAAAGAATCCACCGATCGCCTCCTCAAATATATCCCAAAAAGAAATCTCCTAGGAATATTGTCACCAAATTCCAGAGCTCCCAGATCAAGGAGAAAATACTGCAGGCAGCCAGAAAGAAACAATTTGAGTATTGTGGAAACACAGTCAGAATAACCCAAGATCTATCAGCTTCTACATTAAGAGATTGAAGGGCTTGGAATATGATATTCCAGAGGTCAATGGAGCTAGGATTAAAACCTAGAATCACCTACCCAGCAAAACTGAGTATCATGCTCCAAGGCAAAATATGGATTTTCAATAAAATAGAGGACTTTCAAGCTTTCTCAGTGAAAAGACCAGAGCTGAATAGAAAATTTGATTTTCAAACACAAGAATCAAGAGAAGCATGAAAAGGTAAACAAGAAAGAGAAATCATAAGGGACTTACTAAAGTTGAACTGTTTTGTTTACATTCGTACATAGAAAGATGATGTGTAAGATTCATGAGACCTCAATATCATAGTAGCTGAAAGGAATATGCATATATGTATGTTTATGTGTATATATATATATATATGTAAATGTGCATGTATGTATATATGTATGTGTATATATATATAAAGAGAGAGAGAGAGCAACACAGGGTGAGTTGAAGATGAAGTAAAGATATCTAAAAGAAATAAAATCAAATTAAGGGATGAGAGAGGAATATATTGAGAGAGGGAGATAGGGAGAGATAGAATGGGGTGGATTATCTCACATAAAGGTGGCAAGAGGAAGCAGTTCTGTGGGAGGAGGGGAGAGGGCAGGTGAGGGGGGAATGAGTGAATCTTGCTCTCATCAAATTCGGCCTGAGGAGGGAATACCATACATACTCAATTGGGTATCTTACCCCACAGGAAAAAAGAGGGAAGAAGATAAAAAAAGGGGGGGATGATGGAAGGGAGGGCAGATGGGGGTGGAGGTAATCAAAAACAAACACTTTGGAAAGGCGACAGGGTCAAGGGACAAAATTCAATAAAGGGGGATGGGTTGGGAAGGAGCAAAATGAAGTTAGTCTTTCACAACATGAGTAGTGTGGAAGGGTTATACATAATGATACACATGTGGCCTATGTTGAATTGCTTGACTTCAAAGGGAGGGTGGGTGGGAAGGGAAGAGGGGAGAGAATTTGGAACTCAAAGTTTTAAAAACAGATGTTCAAAAACAAAAAAAAAGTTTTTGCATGCAACTAGAAAATAAGATACACAGGCAATGGGGTGTAGAAATTTATCTTGGCCTACAAGAAAGGAAGGGAAAAGGGGATGGGAGGGGAGTGGGATGACAGAAGGGAGGGCTGAATGGGGAACAGAATATACATCATCTTGGAGTGGGGGGGGGAGGGTAGAAATGGGGAGAAAATTTGTAATTCAAACTCTTGTGAAAATCAATGCTGAAAACTAAATATGTTAAATAAATAAATTTTAAAAAAGTAAAAATAAATAAAAAATAAAATAAAATAAAAAACATGTAAGTGCTTATCTTGAAGAATAGCAGTTTTTAGTAAAATTTAATTTTTTTCAGTTGTCAAAATTGCATTATATGTACCCCTCACAGAACTGAGATTTGTTTCTTAAATGAATGTACATTCATATCAGTTCCTTTTAATTTTCCCATTTTTAAAAGCTTTCAATTACATTATTTCAACCAGCTTGTACATAGAGTATTTTTTTTTAACATTAATTTCCGTTTGGAATTTTTTGTCTTGTCCTGTGGGACCATTGGTATCTGAAAGAACCTTGCTCTCCAAGAGAGTTTGCTTACATTCAGTAAAGCCAAACCTGATTTCTGACTGTATAGGAGCCCCTAGTTTAGACCAGATTTAAAGGCTTCCAGAGTAAGGGAAGAGGGCAGTAGCTCACTGTTGGCTTTTAAAAAGAGAAGACAGTTCCTTAGACTATCTTTATGGTTAGGGTTTGTCTTTGGGGCTTGTTAGGCCAAAAAAAAAATCATGGAGGGGTCTAGTCAGAAGAACATTGGCCTCAGAGTAGGAAGGCAGCTTTGAGGCTTGGCTTCAGCTGGGATTAGCTACAGAACTATAGGGAAGCCACTTAAACTCCTTCTTAAAATGCTGACCTCACCGGAATGTTGTGAGAACATTTTGAAAATGTTAAAGATATTGCTTGGTGGATTGGAAGAATAGTGAAGAGGAGAGAAAGGAGAAACAAAGACTTAGTCCATGAGTGAAATATTCACTTGTAAGCCTCAGTTCCCTCATTTGTAAAATGCAGTTGATAATACCATTAAGTATCTACCTTACTGGGTCATTAGGAACCTCAAATGAGAGGCTTATGACCATTGCAAACCTTGAAATGTCATATGAATGGCTGTTTATTATTATTAAGCTGTAAAGCATTATACAGATTTGAGCCACTCTTGTCTTTTTTTTTTTCCTGACTCTTATGAGCACTGCTGCATTCTCTCCAGAAATGAATTATTCCTTTCTGTCCCTACCTAGCAATGTTCAGGACTCGTCCCAGCCTGCAGCTTCTACAGTGGCCTCAGCAAGGAACGTGCCCCAGGGCCCAGAAAGTCCTGTTGCTTCTAGACCTGGAGTGGCCAGCCTAACCACTGCAGCAGCTTTCAAACCTTCAGGGTCCACGAATGTCATCAAGTCACCAAATTGGCAGCGTCAGAACCCAGCAGGTAAAAAGAAGGGAACTTTCTTATTTTCTACCGTTGAAGATCAAATTCCTGGTTGCTTGGTTAAAGGTGGGTGAGACTGCTATTTGAAAGAAAGAAAAAGGCATTTATTAAGCATTCACTGTATGCCAAGCACTGGGGATACAAATGCAGAAAGAAAAAAACAACTCCTCCCCTTAAAAAGTTTACCTTGTGCTATGGAAGTTGGAGTACTTGATTTAAATACTTTTTTTAAAAAAAAAACTTTTTCTAAAACTATTGCTTGGGTAACTCAGATTTAGAAACAAGTATAGGAAATAACTGTTAGATATAGGATCATAAATTTAGAGCTAATTCGTTCCTTTGTTTTGCAATTTGTCCCTGTTGGTGTGCTAACCAACATTTCACTTTCTATTCAAAGTGGTAGAATTAGAACTATTAGGTGTTTCCAATTTTTATATCTTTATCCCAGTAAATACTGTATGTTATATTATATTATCTCAACTGGGCCCTCACTACAACAAGGCAATCCTTTTACATCTCCCTAGTAGATTCACTATCTCATTTACCACAGTGGCTTTTACCAACTTTTCCATCCCTCCTCAGACATGCCACAGTAGGGGGATACAGTAACTGCTTTTAAGTTCTTTAAAGACTATCCGTGTGGATTTGTTCTGTCTTAGTCCCAGAAGGTAGGATTGGTAATGATGGACAGATGGATTTAGGCTGGGACTGCCTTTGGAGGTAGTGGATTCCCCGAATTAGCAGTTTGTTGCCAAGACTCATTTGGTCCTTGGTGGGTGTGTTGTAGTGGGGATGTTTCTTCAGGGGTATGGCTTCTGAGGTCCTTTCCAATTCTGAAATTTTGTGTTGCTTTGAAACTATTGTGAATTTTATTGTAAGGATAGCCATCAAAAAGATTTATTTTGCGGTCAAAGTGAGTGTGGAGTGTGGATGTGGATGTATGTACTCTTGTGGTCCTGAAGAATTTACTAATGAAGTATATTTGTTAGTGCCAAATACATACAGTAACTCATTAGTGACTAGTTGACTAAACTTAGGTCCTCGGGGCATTGTTTATACTGTGGATTTGTTTTAACAAGTTGCTTTTTTCGTAGACGTTACAAAGATATACTTAACTTTTCCTCCCCCATCCAGTATGAAATGTCCCAAATTTAGCATTTTTTGAGATTCTGATTATAGTAATGATGTTTGACTTCATTTTCTCTCTGTACTAGAATAGGGATAAGTCATTTTGTGCTGGGCAGCAGGGCAGATGAGCTGCCATAATTATATTTGGATCATAGACAAGTTCTCAGGAAAATATGCACCGCTCATATGTCTACCATAAAAGAAAAATATTTAATAGATCTGTGACCGTAGGCAAGTTACTTAAACCTCTCATTTTTCTGAACTGTAAAATGGGGTGGGTTTTTCTACAAAATCTCTACATTTCCTTCCAGCTCTGGTAGTCTTATCATTCAACAAACGCAAGTCGATTATCCAAAGAGGGCTATGACATTCTTTGTGTTTCCTAAGTATGATTTGCAGTTTTTGTCAACAAGGAACATTTGAACATAGCCATACTTACCATTAAGAAGGCTAGTACATAAATCATCTGCACCTTTTTGGAAAAATAAATGAAAACTGAGCTTGTTCAAAGAATAAATGACTATTAATAGAAAATGGATACATACAGAGAAGACTTAAATAAAAATGCTAAGTAATGAAACCATTATTCAAAGAAACCATTGAATTCAATTCAGCAAGTATTTACTGAACACTGAGTGTATCTAGCATGGTATAAAGTGCATTGATATTTTTATAGTTGCATTTAGTATTTAAATGAGTGACTTCTTTATATTATTCTGTATTAGCCTTGCCCATAAAAAGATTCCCCAGCCCCAAAACGTTTTTAATATTTTTTTTTTAACCATTAAAAGTCCACCTCATCTCCCCCTCCTCCCACCCTCAGTGAGAAAGAAAGAGAAACAAAACCTGTGAGTCCTTCACCTGAGGTGAAGGTAGGTAGGTAGCTCATTGGTTGCTATTACCATGATCAGAATTACTCAGTCTTTCAAAGTTGTTTGTCTTTACAGTATTGTTGTTACTGTATAAATTATTTTCCTGGTTCTGCTGCCTTCACTCTGTTAGTTCATACAAGTCTTACCATGTTTCTCTAAAACCACTCCTTTCATCATTTCCTACAGAACAATTATATTCAATCACATTTATATACCATAACCTGTTCAGCCATTCTCCAGTTGTTGGACACTCCCTAGGTTTTCAATTCTTTTCCACTGCAGGAAGAGCTGTAAATATTTTTCAACATCCTTAGAGTTTGTTTTGCTTAGGGCTAATCCCTTCCGTGACCTACCCTCCCTTTAATTCTCCTTTTTTCTCTCCTTTCCGCCCTCCTCTGTTAGCTGAAATATATCTCTGTACCCAACTCTGTGTATGTGTGTGTGTGTGTGTGTGTGTGTGTGTGTGTGTTTGTATATGTATTCATATGTTTTTTGACCACTTCATATGAGTGAAGTTTAAGTGCCAATTCATCTTGATTTTACAGCATTGTTGTAAAAGTATTCAAAAGTTTCATCTGTTTAATAATACCTTTGGTATTAAAAAACATTCTTCTCAGAAGCACCTACAGTCAGCAGCCACCTCCATGACATAATTTGAGCGGCATCTCTGCCTAAGACTCATCTACTACTAAGTAGTCCCCTACTTTGCTTAAAATGATTACCATTAATAAGTCATTCATACAAAAGTGGTAGCATTATCTTCAGAATACCACATTAAAGTCAGGGTGAAAACATTATCTTGCACTTAATACCTTGGAGATTTGTTGTTGTTCATTCAGTTTCAGTTCTTTCTAATTGTTCATGACCCCATTTTGGGTTTTCTTGGCAAAGATACTGGATTGGTTTGCCATTCCTTCTCTAGTTCATTTGAAGATGAGGAAACTGAAGTAAACAGGATTAAGTGGCTTGCCCAGGGTCACACAGCTAGTGAGTGTCTATGGCCAGATTTGAACTCAAGAACATGAGTCTTCTGACTCCAGGTCCACCCCTCTATCCATTATGCTACCTTGCTGCCCCAACACCTTGGAGATAGTGTTTGATAAAATAAAAGTAAGAGATGGACCCAGGAGCTCACAGTCTAACAGACTGACATTCATAAATAATTATACTGTGTGACAATGTGAAAAATACCACCTGAATTGGGTCTTGAAGGAAGGGTTTTCAATAGATTGGGAAGATGGCAAGATCCTTTTCCAACCAAGACAGCATAAGCAAATGCAGGACATAAACAGGTTATAATAAGTATATCCAACTTGTCTAGGTCAATTGGAGTCAGATTGAGTACAGGATAAGGAGTTCTGTTATTATTTAATAGACACTCTGGAATTACTTAAGGTTGTTGAGTAAAGAAGTGAAATTAGAGTAGACGATAGAACAGAGAAAGGAAGAACACTCAGGAGACTTGAGGGTAAGGGAGCATAAGGGCATGAAGTGACCTGTTGGAAGTGAGAATGGAAAGGACAGTATAAATGTGTGAAATGTTGTCAAACAGGACTTACTTAGCAACTGTGTGGAATCAGGAATATGGATTAAAGATCAACATCAAAGATAACTGCAGTTTCCAGCTTATATGACTCAGATGATTCTGTCACAAAGATAAACAGAATTAAAGATGGGGGGGGTGTCAGGTGTTGAAGGAAAGATGATTAGTTCAGTTTGGGGCATGCTGACTGACATTCTGGTGAAATATCTAGTAAGAAGTTAGAAATGCAAGACTAGAGCTTTGGAGAGAAAGCTAAGGATGCATTTTAGAGTTATTTGGATAGAAGATGGCACTGCCATGGGACAGATTGTAAAGAGAAAGAAGGAATGTGGATCCAGTCTGGGAGGACAGCCACATTTAACAGGAAAAAGAAGGTATAAATAGCCAGCTAAGGAGACACTTATGTGAGATAATATAAATTTATCATCAGCATATTAGCAACAGGGATTTGTCTTTTTCTCCAGTAGCATTCAGCTGCTTTCAGGTAGAAGCAAGGATGAGGTAGAGGGTCAATATTAAGCAGAATTAGAGGTTAATAATATGGGAAAGGGAGAATGTGTGATGAGGGTAAATAAGAGCCCTGAGAAAAGACAATCTCCCATGAGTATGAAAGACTAACAGGATGATATTAATATTTGATGTTCTTCTAGAACCTTAAAGTTTGCAGGATGCTTTCAGTGCATTTGGAATAGAAGAGTATGAATCTTATTTGTTGTGATCTGTAACTGTTATACACATAATTCAATTCAATTCAGTTATCTCCCCCATTTTGTACCTGAGAAGGCAGTTTTTTTTAATCTATGTGAAATACTTTTCATTTTGAAAATAACAGCTTAACATGAATCTTTTTGTAGGAATTTTCTCCCAAAATAGGATCTAAAATACAGAGTATAAGAATAAGATATGGTTGTGGTTGAGAGGAAGGGAGAACAAAAAACAAGTTTTGTCTATTTCATCATTTTTTTCCCTATAGTAGATTCTATTAACATAGACCTTTTTCATTTTATGATTTGTGTACAGTCCGGAGAAGGAGTTCTGCTCTTTCTTCTGAAGAGCTGTAGATGATTTCATTGAAATCATTGCCCAAGAGAGAGCAGCCAGAAATTAAGGGCAGATTGATTACCAGGCTAAAATAATCTGAAAGCATTCGTAGTATCTGAGAGGAAATCTGTATCTGAGGAGGATCTGAGAAAAAGAACTATATATTTTCTCAACAGAGGAAAGCAGAGAAAAAGGAAAATCAGATCTGAGGAGAGAAGAAATAAAACATGGTCAGGATCTGAGAAAAAGGGAAACAGGGAGGCTGACTTCTGGGAGTGGGGCAGGGATGAGACGGGACTTTGAATTATTGGGATTTGAGGAGAGAGAGGGCAAAGGATTAAGTGAGAAACGTAGAGGCTATGATCAACAAGGAGAAACATCTGAAATGATACTTTCTCTTTACTCAGCCTTTGACTCAAAGGTTAACTTAACCTTTGCACAGCCACCAGCCTGCTTTCCCACAGGGCCCTGACACATGGATTCTCCAGTAGCATCTACGACAAAGCAAAAATGCTAGCAGGTTGCATTGTGCTTGGAAAAGTTGCAGTGAGCCATCCATAAAGAACCAGGAATCATTCAGATATCTTATCCCTTCAGATTTTATTTATACTGTCAAGTTATACAATCTAGAGGGATTACATCTTGTGATATGCTTGACAATTAAGTAAAAACTTCCTATGTCTCTGACATACCTCATATTTCATATATAATACTATTTGTATAAAAATCTTTCAGATGAGTGAATTTGCTTCCCTTAAATATGCTAGCAGCAGTTTTATGAAATGTTAAAATATTTTCCTGGGTCTTAATAGCTACCAAATATGAGATTTGTGGCTATGTTGTGGACTCTCTTTAATTGGTGGTTATTCACGAACCATTTGTCTTACGTGTTGTCATGAGGAAAAAAATCACCATAAGATAGAAATTTTCTTCTTAGTAAAAGAAAGGTCCTGTTAGCATTCTATTAGCTTACTTGTTAAAATATAGTTGTACTCATGTAATTGAGGGGTATAGCTTATACAGTCCCTTAAAGGTGATTTCATTTCTTTTCCATTTTTTCCTCTTCTTTGGCTATAAATTTATTTATGCTCCTTCCTAAAAAAAAAAAATCTGCCATCATGGACAGAAACAGAAAGATATGAAATAAATATATTTACCTTTCTTGGATTAAAATGTGAGCAAGAACTTGTCCATTCTGATTCTAAAGTCATGGAATCATTCTGTATTGGCAAAGATCAAATTATCCCCCGAAAACCTTCTCACTGATTTCACAGAGCCGTTCACATCACTAGAAAAGCTTCGCTCTGTTTTTCTTCACAGTTGTTATTGTCCTTTAGCTGTGCTGAAAATTTCCCTTCTGGTGTTCTGAGTAGCAGTTGTTATAACATCTTAGAATAATACCAACTTTATGTTTTCTTTAGTGGTATGTACACAGAACTCCTGATTAACCTGACTTTCACTTAAAATCCCTGCTGTTGTCAAGAAGCGAGTGGACTTTTTAATTATTAGTAAATGTGCCCATGGGGACATATAACCCACTAAGGGAGCAGAAGTTTGCGCAGGTCCTCCCACACATGTTAGCACTAGGCTCACATGTCAGGCAATGTGATAATTATTTCTTATTTTATATTGAATATGTATAATCTTGAAGATAGTTCTCAATATATACTGTGGTTTCTTCATTCTAGGTGTGTACTTTTTGGGGGGGTACGTATTTGCTTCTTTAAAAAAAAGAAACCCCAAAATGTTTTATTGGTGCCTCCTTTTTAATGCCAGTCATTTTTTGTTTTATTTTTACTTTTTTAATTTTAGTTTTTATTTTCAGTTCCAAATTTACTCCCTCCTTCAAGCCTTCCCTCCAACCATTGAGAAATACAAAGGCCATTACAAATATGAAGTCATGCTAAACATATTTCCATAACTGCCATGTTCTAGGGAAAAAAAAACAGGAAAAGTAAAGGAAGAAGAAAAAAATGTTTAAGTCTGCATTCTGAGTCCAACAGTTTTTAAATATATAAGGAACTGAGCCAAATTTATAAAAATGAGAACCATTCTCAATTGATAAATGTTCAAAGGATATGAACAAGTAGTTCTTTATACTGATTAGTCTCAAATCATGGGAGATGATGAGATCAGCAAGTGAAGTAGCATAGAGGAGGAAGAAAAAGAAGACCCAGGACACCCAGGGTGTGATCTGGAAGAGGATCCAGCAAAAGACTTATCAGACAGAGAGGAAGAGAACCAGGAGAGAGTAGTGTCCCAAAAACCTGAAAGAAGAGAGTATCAAGGAGGAGTGATCAGTGTCATCAGAGGCTACAGAGAGGTCAAGGAGAATGTGAAGAGAGAAAAGGCCATTGCATTTGGCAACTAAGGGATCATTAGTAATTTTGGAGAAGGCAGGTCATAAAGAAGAGAGTTGGAGGTACCTATTGTAGATGGCCTTTTCAAGGAATTGATTTACAAAAGGCAGAAGGAGTATAGGACAATAGTTAGTGTGGATGGAAGGATCAAGTAAGGGTTTTGTTAGGATATGGAAGACATGGGCATGTTTGTAAAGAGTAGGGAATAAGCCAGTAGAAAGGAAGAGATTAAAATTAAGTGGAAAAGTGCAGCTCCCATGAATTTAACAAGTAGAAAAGGGAACAATCTGTTGGAGGAGATAGGTTGGAATAGGATTACTTAACAAGTAGAGGGGTTGGCCTCAGTAAGGAGTAAGGTCATTTCATCATGTGACATAAGGGTGAAGGAGGAAATAGTGGCAGAAGAGTTGAAGATGAAGAAGAGGAAGCTCACAATGAATGGACTCAGAATAGTTGCTTGATTTTTTCCATCTTCATTCAGAAGCACATGTGTAGGAGTGGAGGTGGCCAGTGGTTGGAGTGATCCAAGACTGAGATTTGGCTGGGCATAGCTGGTAAAATGAAAAGGGGCCTAGGAATTCAAGAGAGGAGGACAGTGCAGAGTTGAGTTGGTTCATCGAGGGATCAATATGGGGAAAAGAGTAGAAAGTAGTTCGTGCAACAGAGATGGTCTGGGAGAAAATTGAAAGATTAAGAGATTAGAGATCATGGTATGGATGAAGAGTCAGGTCTTGTAAGGGAAGGCAGAGGGAGAGGTGAAAAGCCAATTGATTGGATAAGATTTCAGAATTCTTGAACCATAGTAGTGGTACATTTGTGGGTGATGGCAAGATCAAGAGTATGACCATCTTTTGTGTGTGACTGAGGTGGGATGGAGAAGTAGCTCATGGGAAATGACTAGGTTGAGAAACTGAGTGGTAAACCAAACAAACTCCATAGACTATTGAAGAAGAAATACAATGTGATTGGAAGAAATTAAGCTGAGACAAAGAAGAGGAGAAAGAGAGTTTGAGAAGGCAGTTTGAGTCAGAAGATCAATATTAAGCAGAACTGAAATTAGATAGGGATGATTACGAAAAAAAAAAAAGAACAAGACACTCATTCAAGCTTGGGCTTGGACAATAGGAGGGAACATAGACTTAGGGCTGAAAAGGACTATAAAGGTAATCTGGTTCAGCCTCTTCATTTACAGATAAGGAAAATGAAGTCTAGAGACATGAAGCCATAGTAAAGCTATACAATAAATCATATTCATCAAAATCACATGATTATATCAACTTTCATAGGAAAAACCCTTTGATGAAATGTAGTACCAATTTAGGTACAATATGCTAAAGGGCATTAAGATAAAGTAATCTTTCATACAATAAGCAATATTACGTCTAAAATCAGGAGCTAACATTATTTAGGACAGATAAACATCAGAAGCTTTTTCTCTAAGGTCAAGGGTAAAGTATGAATATCTATTTTTCATCATTATTTGATACAGTACTAGAGAGTACAGTACTACTATAGTAAAAAAAAAGGGACCTTGAAGAAATAAGCATAGACAAAGAAGTAGCAAAATTACTTTTGCAGATGAAATAATGGGTTTCCTTTTCAATTTGCAGAGATTAAACAAAATAAATTGTACCTTCAATAAAGTATTAGACTATCTAATAAGCCCACAAAATTAATCAGTCTTTTTGCATATTATTAACAATAACCAGCAGGAGAAGCTAGAAGGAGAAGTTCCATTTAAAATAACAACAAACAAGTATAAAATATTTGGTAGTTTATCCAGGAGTGGGCAACCTGTGGCCTCAAGGCCACATGTGGTCCTCTAGGTCCTCAAGTGTGGCCCTTTGACTGAATCCAAACTTCACAGAACAAATCCCCTTCATAAAAGGATGTATTCTGTAAAACTAGGACTCAGTCAAAAGGCTACACCCAAAGATCTAGAAGGCCACATATGGCCTGGCGGCCATAGGTTCCCCACCCCTGAATACCTTCAGGGCCTATAAATATAAACTGCAAACTCTCTTGAAAGAAATATTAGAGAGACATATTCACTGTTCATAATTTACTATATTGACCACTCCAATATAACAAAAATAATCATTTTTAAAATCCTAATTAAATTTACAGATTTAGTATTATGCCAGTCAAGTAACCACAGGGTTACTTTACTGAACTAGATCAAAATAATAACAAAATTCACTTGGAGGGACAGAGGGCAGAAATCAAAAGAGAAATAGTGAAAAAAAAAATTCCAGTGAAGTATACAGATCTCAAAAGTAATAGTCAAAACTATTTGGTACTGTTTAAAAAATAGAAAAGTAGACAAATAGAATAGAGTAGGAAAGCAACAGCCAGAAATAATAGAACACAGTAGCCTAATGATAAGTAATCCCAAGAACATAAACTGCCAGAAGGCTTCCCTTTTTGACAAGAACCGTTGGGAACCTGGAAAGTAGGTTGACAGAAATTATATTTAGACTAGCATCTTATACCATATATAAAAAAAAAAAAAAAAACAACAAAAACCTCAAAATCAGTAAGTGACTTTAATATAAAAGGTCACAACATAGAAATTCTAGAGAATACAAATGCCTTTGAAAACTGTGTTTTGGGGGGGAAAATCCATAATCAAATGAAGGGTAGGAGAGACCATGAAAGACAAAATTTTGGACAGCAAGATGGCACAGTAGCTAGTGTTAAACTTGGAGTCAGGAAGACCTGAGTTCAGATCCTATCTCAGGCATTTATTGCTAGCTGCGCAACCTAGGGCAAGTCACTTAACCTCCTTCAGCCTCAGTTTCCTTATCTGTGAAATGGGAGTGATAGTAGCACCTACCTCCCAGGGCTGTTGTGAGGACCAAATGAGATCACATGTGTGTAACTCTAAAGCAGTAATACTGAATCCAGCTTGTCCCAATGAGCAGGATCATTAAATTTTCAGTGTCAGCATTTACACCTCAGAAATTGGCAAATGTTACAATATAAAACTTACTGTTTTGTTGATTTTCTAAGCCGAAGAAAATGGTAATAATGCAGATTGATTAAACTTTGTAAAGTGTTGTGCATGCATTCCCCACCACCACCACACCACCCGCCCCCCCCAGGGAGCCAGTTGTCAAACATTTACCAGCACACAATTGCCCGAAAGCGTGATATAAATGCTAGCTGTTATCACCATCATCATCATTATTGTATTACAATTGAAGAATTTTACATGGAAAAAAATACAAATAGAATTAAGAATAGAAGCTGCGGATGGGTGAGAAATCTTTACATTATAAATATGAGACCAGAGAGGCAGCCTAGTGTAATAGAAAATCAGCATTGGAGTTAAAGAAGACTTGAATTCAGGTCTTACTTCTGACATATACTGACTCTGTGATCCTGGGTGAGTCACTTAACCTCTGAGTGACCAGGTAACTCTCTGACCATAAATCGAAAAGGAGTTGTCTTTCTACATTGGTATAGGGAATTTCCTCCCTAGGAATTCCCTGTGCCTGAAAAATAAGAGACAGAAAGAGAACAAACTTTCATGCTTTCAGTTGGTCACACTGTTAGAACTCGCCCATCAAGGTTTTAGGGAGATAGGAAGAATCCTGGTAGGGAAAATGCCTTCTCCCCCCACACACATACGTACTATACACTTTAATTTCTGAGCTACCAACACTGTGCTTCCCATTTAACAAATCATTCAGATGAACTCTTAATTTAATCAAAAACATTAATAAAGCAGAAGGCAAAGAGAATAACAGCGTGGTTCTACCCACAAGCCTGGAACACACTATTGTATCCAACACTGTGGGAGGAATGACCACAGACTTATAGAATGGTAGCTGAGAGGCAAATGTGGGAGATGCAGGGCCATCTCCAGTTGTCCTGATCTGTATCTTGCCACTGGACCCAGATGGCTCCGATGGAGAAGGTGAGGCTGGTGACTTTCCTCAAAGCCATCCCTCATTTAAATCTATTCACTTGCAAATGATGGCATCAACTTCCTGATGTCATGGCCCTCTTCGAGAAAGAAGGACAAACAGCAAGTGAGTATGGGAGATGCTCAGGGGGCAGCTAGATGGCGCAGTGAGTAGAGCACTGGCCTGGAGTCAGGAGGACCTGAGTTCAAATCCGGCCTCAGACACTTGACACAGTTACTAGCTGTCTGACCTTGAGCAAGTCACTTGACCCCAATTGCCTTGCCTTCCCCCCTCAAAAAAAAAAAAACCAACAACTCACCACTCTAGACCAGAGGACTTGACATTCTTTGTCATCCTCAAGCAATCTCTACAACAATTCACTCATTTGCTGCTGGTTGACTTCTACCTCTCCTCTTCTAGGCTGCCTAGGTGACATTATGCTCTTTCAGCAAAAGAAGAAACCCTAGGCCTAGAATCTGCAGAGCTTTTCCAGGTTGGCTCCCATAGCCAGGCACTGAAGGTTTTCCACTCCTCAAACAGTTGGTGGCAATGAAAGGGAAAACAAAGTCTAAAGCCCACCTTCATACAGTCAGATCTTCCAAGTAGTAGTTGTCAGTGCAAGCTCTGAGGGTTCTTTCCAGATCCATCTGGAAGCATCCCTTAAGATCGGCTGTCAGGTCTGAGCTCTTCTATAAATATGTAAATATACATGCTCATGCTTTGGGCCAAAGCATTATCTCTTCAGTGAGGAAACCCATCTAACTCATGGCAATGAACAACAATACATATTTATGTCATTTATACCATAACTAGGTAATTTATATTTCTCAACGTCACCAACAGTTCTATTATTACCTTCAAATCCTGCCTCAGACATTTATTATTAGCAGTGTGACTTAAGGCACACAGCTTATGTCAAATGCAAATTAAATGTTAGGAAACAGGATGTTCTGGCCATATTTATTCTGAGTAAAGTGCCTTTATTTTCTCTGCTGGGCTGCTTTTTTCAGTGTTTTATTCTCAAAACTGCCCCTGCTTCTATATCCCTTTATCAACAAAATTATCCAAATCTGAAAGAGGCAGTATCTTAAAAAATGAAAAAAAAATACAAATTACTCATTTCGTGTAAAAAAAATGCACTAAATCATCTTCTCTTTCTATAAGCTCACCATTTTTCTCTGGCCTTTGATACATGAAATTTTTCTTTTTACTGTAAATATGACAAATGGATTAACGTAAATGTAAATTAAATTAAAATTAAAGTAATCAAATGTAAAATAACTCAGAAAAAAGGTACACTGGAAGATTTAATATATGTGCTACTTTGGCAGTACATATTCCAAGGTTGGAATGAAATGTTTAGCATGGCCCCAGCACAAAGATGACTCAAAAACTCATGAAGCATTTCATACTTTTGAGAAGCAGCCTGTTAGAGTGGATATAGAGGCAGCTTAGGAACCAGAAGTTCTAAGGTCCCACTTCTGACACATACTGGCCATGAGAATCTGGACCAGTCACAACTCCCAGGATTTTAAGGAACTTTCTGAAACTGTAAGTTTGCAGAAAGTATGCTTACCTGCACTGGGAGACAATTTCCTTACCAGGGAGTGCCCTATACCAATGAAGTTAGGTCTAGTTTTTATCCCTGTGCATTTAATTTTGAATCTCTAATGACTGTGTTTTTGCAATAGGGAACCACTTAAGATTCTTGACCAAGAGAGTGACATTGTTAGACAGGTGCTTTTAGGAAGCATATTTTGGCAAGCAGGAGGAAAGGGTAGAAAACTGGAAGGAAAGAAACCATTTAGGAGACCATTACAATATTCCAGGCAAGTGCAGATAAGTGTGAGTGACAAGGAAGAGTTGAACATGAACTATATTGTGGAGGGAGAGTCTACCAGACTTTGAAACTGATTTGGTATGGGGTAGGGGTAGATTAGAGAAAATGAAGAGTTGAAGATGATGCAGAAATTTCAAACTTGGTAACTGGAAGGATATTGATGCCTTGGAAGGAAATGGGGAGATGGTGGTGGTTGTCATTTAGTCGTGTCTGACTCTTCGTGACCTCACTTTTTGTGGGATTTTCTTTTTTCCATAGGCAAAGATACTGGAGTGGTTTGCCATTTACTTCTCTAATGTCCCCATCTTACAGTTGAGGTAACTGAGGCAAACAGGTTAAGTAATTTTCTCAGGGAGCAGCTAGGTGGTGCAGTGAGTAGAGCACCGGCCCTGGAGTCAGGAGGATCTGAGTTCAAATACAGCCTCAGATACCTGACACATGTACTAGCTGTGTGACCTTGGGCAAGTCACTTAACCCCAATTGCCCTGCCGAAAAAGAAAAAAAAAATAATTTGCCCAGCCAGGGTCACACAGCTTGTAAGTATCTGACACTGGATTTGAACCTTTGTCTTCAAGATTCCAAGCCTAGCACTCTATCCACTGTGCCATATAGCTGCCCCAATGGGAAGATAAGGAAACAATCTCTAGAACATCTTAGCAAATTTCTGTTCTGTTGTTTTTATTGTTTAGAGAGCTGTCATGTGTGTTGTAATAGCTAAAGTCATAGTGAAAACTAGTCACTTAGATAGTGAAAGTTTTCCCCAGTTTTTTGAACTAGGAAGACACTGGGTTGCTCCTCACAGTTATTACCAGATTGTTGTGTGTAATTCCAGAGGATTTAACTGCAGGATCTGATCTGCCAAATCATGGATGGTATGTGATACAGGGCATTGAAATAAGCAGAGCTGAAACAAACTCAAACCCCTGTGCTCACTTTAATTAAGACACTCTACATCCAATTTAATCTGTGCTCTTAGAGTTGAAAGGTTAGTTGCCAGTAGAAGAAACAAACCTTCTGAAGTTGCAGAAATTTTTGATATTTGGCCTTGGTTGCACCTGTTCCAATTCTTCATGGCCCACATACCAACATTCTCGGCCATTTGAGAAATGATAATGGTTTGATCAAGCCGATTCAACTGTTAATCAAAGAAATAAAAAAAAAAGAAAATCTTGGATTACTGAATAAATTACACTACCCCTCCCCCCCGCCAAAAGCTCTGTACTTTGCCCCAAATCTGCCATTTGGCCACTGTAAACCCTGTCCATTTCTGCTGTGTGTCATTTCATACTTGTATCATGAATCATATGCTGCTGCATATGCTTTCCACATAATGAGCTAGACAAATAAAATGTTCAGACTCTACTTTAGCCTGCCATCTGTTTGTGATGTCTGCAGGAAAGAGAAGACGTCTCTCCTCATCCTGCCTCTCCTCCCAACCCCCCGCCTTTTTTAAACTTCAAAGTACTCAAACATGTTGGAGTGAAAAATTCCAGTATGTATAAGAATGTCATCCATCCCTTTGAAAATATATATTTCTTGGGATGTTAGATTGGAAAATTTCCTTTATTAAAAGGATTAGGATCTTAGTATGAATTAGACCTGTTACCTACAGAAGACTTAGTGTTATTTTTAATAGCTTTTCCCCTATTGTGCTAGTTATTTTCATATCGCAGAAGAGTGTAACTTTCTCATAATTAGAAACTACCATCTTCCTAATGGATGGGATAGAGTCAAGAAGCTGTCGTTCAGTCATTTCAGTAGTGACTCTTTGTGACCCCATTTGGGGTTTTCTTGGCAAAGATACTGAAATGGTTTGCCATTGACTTCTCCAGCTTATTTTACAGATGAGGAAACTGAGGCAAACAGGGTCACACAGCTGGTAAGTGTGTGGGATTGGATTTGAACACATGAAATTGTTCACTGTGCCATCTAGCTGCCCATAGACAAGAATAGCTGAGTTCAGATGCTGACCTCGACATTTATTGGCTGTGTGAGTCTGGGCAAGTCATTTTACCCCTCCATCTGTTTCCTCATCTCTAATATTAGAAGATTAAATCCGATAGCTTCTAGACTCCTCTACAGCTCTAAATCTCTGATGCCCTGATGCCTGTTTTGGCTTGGACTCACTTGCCAGCGTTACTGTTCAGAAACATCAGTGCTTCTGTTCACATGTTATTTTCACATTTAGGATAAAGGATACCAGGCTTTTCCAGATTACTCTCCATTCTCAGTCATGCTATGGCATTTTCTCCAAGGGTTTGTTTTGTTTTTAGTTCAGAATCAATAGTGATAAAACAAATATGAAGTCTGAACTAGAACATAGATTCAGGCTTGAATAGTTGCAGGATACTAGGCTAGTAATCGTGTTGCCCTGTTAAGGTCATGGAACCACAAACCCAAAAGTGATAAATCCTGCTTCATACTATTAGGTCATACTTTTAAAAAACCACCTCATTAGATGAAAATGGTTAAGACAATTTGTACAGAGAGACATTATTTGGGAAAATACTATTTTTATAGAAAACTAAACTAATTTGATGCAGAAGTTTTGAAGAACATAATACCATTTAAGTAAGTAACTTAGGCTGTTAAACCTACCTCAGCTGAGAAAAACAGTTCTTAAGTACAGTATGCCAGAACTGGAGAGGCAGGACAAGGAAAAGAAAACAGAAGGAAAAAGAATTTAACAGCAACTCCTCAACTTCCTGGCAGTCAGATTCATAAACCCACAATAAATGAATGAATAACTGAGTGAATGACATAAATAAATCAATGAATGAATGAATGCATAAATCAATTGATTAATTAGATGGATGAATGAATGAATTTTATGTATAAATTTTATAAATAAAATATTTTATTACAAATAAAATACTTTATTATAAACATTTATAAATAATAAATCTCTGTTCTGAATTCTTATTCTGCCACTCACTGGCTCTGTGACCCTGGACAAGTCACTGAATCTTTCCAAACTTGTTTCTTCATTTCAAAAACAAAAATACTAAAACTTGAAATACACACTTCCCAGTGTTATAATAACGCTTCCATGAGTGGTTTGTAAATTGTTGCAGCTCAGTGAGTTGATTGTATTGTATTGGGGGGGGGGGCGGCTTATTTGCGTAAATTTCTTTAAAAATGAATTTTAATCCATTGTTATCATAATCATCATTCAGTTCTGTTGTGAATCAGTTGTTTATTTTCAGCTACATATAGTATTCATGCTACCTTTTTTTTGGAGGGGGGGAAGGCAGGGCAATTAGGGTTAAGTGACTTGCCCAGGGTCATACAGCTAGTAAGTATTTCAAGTGTCTGAGGCTGGATTTGAACTCAGATCCTCCTGACTCCAGGGCTGGTGCTCTACTCACTGTGCCACCTAGCTGCCCCATGCTACTTGTTTTAATGTGTCCATATTTTCCCACAAATTTATACTTGGAGGTTCATGCAACAAGCTAGGAACCTGCCTAGCTTTCTCCTGACATTGCTGAGATGCCAGTGGAACACATTATCTCTCACCTATTTTTTTAAACATATACTTTTGCCCATATTCTTTTTCGATCAATACATTTCTTTGATGACTTCCTTTATTCTAGTTTTTCCTTATATTTCCTTCTTTTCTAGTGCTCACCCTTACTATGTATTTCTCAACTGACCTTGGAGAGATAATTATTTTTATTTCTTCAGAGATTATTATTTCATGACTTTTATAGTTTTGTCATATCAGCAAAATATGGATATTTAAAAAGGAGAAATTATAGGTCATTAAAGGAGTTTTGCAGTTTCACAAAGGCAGTCTTCATCTTCTTTAATTTTGGGTAAAGCTCATTGTCCATTTGCTGTCTTTTGAGGCTTTTGTAAATTGCCTCATGGTTTTTGATCCTGTATAGTCATTGGAACTGGATAAGAGAGGAACAAATCTGAAATTTCAGCACAAACTGATGGAAGATAGGATTAGCATTTGATGGACAAAGTGGGCATGGATGGATGACTTATGGCACATCTAGCACAGGTGGCATGGAAAATGATTAACAGTGAATTTTGCTCTCAGTGCCCTCAACCCAGTTACAGAAAAGGAAATAATTTGTCTTTGACCTTTATATTTTCTTATCTTTTCCACCTCCTTTATGTTTCCCTTCTCCTCCATGCAGGACAACAATCAACAGTCATCCCATAAATGCCTCCTATATGCTAAACATTGTGTTAGTTGCTAGGAATACAAAGATAAAGAACGAATCCCAATTCTCAAGAATCCCCATTGGATATACCTTCAAGTCAGTGACTTTGACATAAATCTTCTGTGAGCTTGCCAAACATCTCTGACATTTCAGTGGATTTGTTGTCTCATCGATATGGCTGTTTCTTCCAAGATACAAATTCCAACTCACTGGCACCACCTAATGCTGTATGACTCATGTCCATGTCATCCTGTAGTTCCTTTTGGTGGTGGGGAGGGGTCCCTTCAGTATGTGGAAGCCATTCCCCTATTTCTCTTCCCATATTATGAATACTAGTTGAGTATGTATATAGCTTAAAGATGGGGCTTTGTTTCAAGGAGAAGCATATGGTCATTAGAAGTACTAATGAGTGTCAATGAAAAAGTCTAAAATATGTGCAATGTGCCCTTGGGTTTTTTCATGCTACTGTTTTTTGAAGAAGTAAAACCAAACTTTATGCATGTGGGAAACTTTCTAACTTTGTGATGTGTTTGCTCCCAGGATTTAGGTATTTTTTCCCCCAGAACAACATATTATCAATACAACAAAAGTCATTGCAAGAATAAACTGGGCATAATTTAATCCCTTTTTGATAATTTCTGATCATCGCAGTCAAACATTGTCATTGTGCTGTAATACAGTGATGCCATCATGGATTTGATTAAATTCAACCTATTTATTATGCACAAAGCACTATGTTAACTGCTGGGGACGCACATGTGAAAAGTAATATAGTCTCTGCTCTCAAGTAATTTTTAATTACTAGAAAGTTGAGATATGTACACAGATAATTATAATATAATTTAGAAATAAGTCTTTTCATGCAGAGTGGAAAGAAAACTATTTAGGAGGCAAGACTTAACTTTGAATTCTCTTCCCACAAAAAATATTAACTGTGTTACTTGGGCACAGTTACTTAACTACTGAATGCCACAGTTGGCACTCATCCGTAAAACTAGTATATCAACTTATCTTCTTGAAGAAAGTGCAGTGAACCAAATGATCTCTGAGGCTTTTTTTGGTTCCAAAATCTGGACTTTTGAGTTTCTTTTCATCAAAGCCACACAATCACATACCTCAGCTAGTAGTGCTATCTTCTGATTAGTGGATAACACAGTGTGGGGCAGTGCTGCCCTTGGGATGCTAAATTAATGCTGTCTTCTTCATCGGTAGATTTTTTTAATTAAAAAGGATAATTGATCGAGTTAATTTATTTTACTTATTTGTGGTAAATCATTGCTCATGCACAAACTCAAGTTATCTAAATAAAATCTTGAAAGATGCTCTTTATATTCATATTGGTCCTCAGAACGGCTCAAGGACAAGGGGATGCTTCAAGTTTTCAGGGAGGAGACCAGAGTTGATTTTCTAGCCATCAGTTTTTATACAGGAAATGTCTCATGTATAACTTGAATCAATGACATTTTATTATTTTTTCTTGTTTACCTAGGGTTCTAGGTCAGTGATTGATATGGAAGCAAAGGTGCGATCTTTTATCTCTGCTTCTAGACCTATACTTTGGGGTGCTTGAGAGTTACAGTAGGTTGATGGTGGCAAAAGAAGAAAAACAGTCATGTTGGGAGGTGGTTGGAAAAAGAGTCCGCTTTTACCCCATGACTGACTTTGTCAATTTATTGGGCCTATTCTACCAGAGATAGAGGCCTTCTTTCCTAGACTTAGCTGAATTTTGAAGAACTCACAGGGTTCAGGGGCTCACTCATGCACTTGTTTGACCATCAACTCATTAGGGGCTTTAGGTAAAAGGAAAAAATAGAAAGGAAGGAAAGAAAGAAGGAAAAGAAGGGAGGAAGGGGTGCCATTTTTGTTCCTGGTCTGAATTTCCAACTCTCCTAAGCCAGTCTCAAGATTCTTAAGAACACTATAGGTATAGCAAAAAGTTAGCATTCTCATATGGCCTTTCATTTAGTATGAAATATGTTGGAGCTAAGGGGATGAGTTAGGGGGATGACAACCCAAGCATGTGAAGACTTCCCCAGTAGAATGGGCAGATGAAAACAATTTGTTCTAATAGCCATGAAGGTGACTGAAGCAGGCACTGTGGAGTGCTTAGAGCTTGGTCAGGCATCAAAGATGCCAAGGTCATCCGCTGCTTCCTGAGCCTTTGTCAGTCACCTTGACTTTTGTCCTGTCACTGGACTTCAGTGACTCAGGAACAGAGAAAGCGAGGCTGATGACTTTGTGCAACTCTTCCTCACATCCAATTTAAGTGTAAGTCAAGATACCACCCTATGATATCATGGGTCCTCTTCAAAAATGAAGAACAAACAACATATGTCAGAATATCTTGCATGTATGAGATGGGCCAGCAGGCAATTACTGGAGGGAGATGGATTGTACAACAAATAAACAGATTCTCTACCCTACACTGATATTGATTTATTTGTTCATTCATTAATTTGGTTGTTTGCTTTTGGGTGTCAACCTGGGTCTTCTGTTAATACAGAACAAGATCTTCCTAATGGTATTTTCTTAATTTTTATACTTAGTTCCATCAACTGGAAGAATCTCAAACAACATTACTCCATCTGGAGCAACTGCACCAACCAGCCCAGCCCAGCCTCAGCTAAATGAACAAGACACTTATGTGCAGAGAGCTGAGCATATTCCAGCAGGGAAACGCACTCCAATGTGTGCTCAGTGTAACCAGGTCATCAGGTTTGTATTCATTTTTATGAATGCTGTCTAACATATCAAGAATGGTTTTAGCTTTAGATAACAACTAGAATTATCTTGTTATCACAGATCATGATAATGCAGAAAAATCTCACCCTATTTCTCCATGTCAGGGACTATTTTACCAACTGGAAGAGAGATTTCATGTTGGTAACATCTGGGTGATAAGATTGGAAGCAGAGGTGGGGCCAAATTTCTTGAATGTCAAGGAAGGCATTTGGATGTAACCTAGTCTGCAAGGGCACTTTAGCCTTTTTTGTAGTGAGGCCCTACTCTCTTCCTTATTTGAGGAATAAAGGATTTTTTTGAATAGAACCTATGGTTTCATTGGTTAATAAAATCAAATTGGTTTCCTGTTGAAGAAACCCCCCTTACCCGTGCAGGCTGGCACCTGTTCTTCTACTTACTGTCTCAGAGAGTTGCTAGAGACACCAAACAGCCAAGTGATTTGCCCAGGGGCATATGGCTAGTATGTGTCAGAGGTGTGACTTAAACACAGTCATCTTTCCTCCCAGGCCAACTGCATCCTTTTCAGGGGTGGGGAACCTGCGGCCTCAAGGTCACATATGGCCCTCTAGGTCCTCAGGTATTGGCCTTTGACTGAATCCAAACTTCACAGAAGCATCCATGTGTGCTTTTCCAGAGATCTTAGATCATTGACTTTCTTTTTTTTAAATTGTTTAATTTCTTTAATTTTCAATTTATGGAATACAACAAGCATTTCCATAACATAGTATGATTTAAAAAAATGATTGCACATGAAACTGCAAATGGACTAACCTTCATAGATAGGCATGTATACAAGGTATAGTTAAAACATAAGAAAGTCAATTTTGAGATTTATTTCAATATCTGAAAACTTGGAACAAAGATGAGGCTACAGCAGTCAGCATAGATAGCGTAAAGTTAAAGTTCTTGATCCTTTTGCAGTAACTTCGAGAAAGACAATGTATGTTTGGTCCCAAAGGTGCTCAGGAGGTCCAGGATGAGACTAGAGTGACAACTGAGGCAGGGGACAAGGGATAGTCTAGGCCCTAGGGAGAGGTATTTTATACTGTGAAGAAGAGTTAACAGCTTTCAAATTTTGTAACTACTTTAGGGTTGGGTTTGGTTTGCTCATTTGCCACTGCAATTTTAAATTAGGGTGTTAATGTATTGGAGCAGTGATTTCTCTCAGTAAATGATACCACAGACCAATCAGGGGTTTTCAGCCTTTTGCTTATACATATTGCTGTCATTTTGTGTTTTCTGTGAAATAAAATCACTTTTTTAGGGGCACTTTTAAGGCTTGAGACATTTCTGTACTGGTGAGGCTCAGTTCCAAAAAACCTGGAGAGCGTCCAGAGAAAGAACTGTGGGGTCTGAATGCTGATCAAAGCATATTATTTTCACATATTTTTGTTTTTTGCGGCTTTTCCCTTTTGTTCTGTTCCTTCTTTTACAACATGACTAATGTGGAAATATGTTTCCAAGATTGCACTTGTATAACCCATATTAAATTGTTTGCTGTCTTGGGGAGGAGGGGAAGAAAAATTTGGAACTCAAAATCTTATAAAAATGAATGTTGAAAACTATTTTTACACGTAATTGGAAAAAATAAAATTCTATTTACAACCAAAGACTGGGAGAAGAAACACCTGGTAAGCAGGACAAGGTATCAAGTTGTCAGTGTTATTGTGTGTATACTGACTAGTTCTTTTGACAAAAAAGTTAAATTAGTTTATTGTCACAAAATATATATTGTATCATATAAACTAGCCTCTACTTCATTGAAGCTAATTTAGTAAGAAAAGTAATTGAAATTGCTTCACATTTGCTTTAAAATTTAAGACTAGTCCAAAAGGTAATTTTCTCGCATGCATAATTAGTAAATCACTGATATCTAGGATACGCCTGGCCTCTCTTAATGCTCATTCATCACCTATTACGTTTTACCTTGTCTCACATTAGCCGTGAATTTGCTATCAGTTGAGCATCAAAGCTTCACGTACTTGGGAGGTTTTAGTAAGGGGGATTAGCTCTTGTCTGGATCACATAGCACTAACTAATAGACCATATTCACCTGGTCCTCTCAGACCTTACAGCGCTTTGGGAAGATTATGGTAGGTTCAGAGTTCATAAGAACATAATTATGGTACACAAACCTTCGAGTCAGCATTTCTTAGACAGAAGTCCAAGTTGGCTCAAGTGACATTCTCTCACACACCTTCTCTACAACTATGGCCTACAACAGGGCTGTCCAAAATACAGCCCGCAGACCACATGTGGCCTGCAGTGCGATTTTATGTGGCCCGCCTGTGGGTTTTAATTTTCACAAGCGAAAAAATGAAATATTAATTTGAATGGAATGCATATTAGAATTTTTAATTCCATCACTAATAAATAATCTCGTTGACGTTAATTTTCTTTGGCATTTTTAAATATGGACAGAACATATCACACGGAATTTTCAGTCGGTCTGTGGGATGCATTCTGTCTGTACGATACAGACTAGTCAGTATACATCTACCTTTATCCTGTTGTGTTGTTGCTTTGTTGTTTTGTGTTTGCTTTTGCACTTCTTACCTTCGCCTGTCGTATTGATGATGCGCTTCCCCCACTTTCTATTAGTGTACTGTAGTTTTTATTCTGGGTGCGGTCCTCAAATAATTATTTTATTTTAATGCAGCCCTAAGATAACCTAAGGTTGAACAGCCCTGGCCTACAGTACTGGGGGCTGGCATCTTCCTGAGTTAAAATCTTGCCTCAGACACTTATTAGTTCTGTGACCCTGGGCAAGTCACTTAGCTCTGTTTGCCTCAGTTTCTCATCTGTAAAATGGGCTGGAGAAGGAAATGGCAAGCCACTCTAGAATTTCCACTAATAAAACTCCCAACAAATGAGATCAGAGAGGAGAGTCAGAAACAATTGAAAAGACTAAACAATCGTATGAAAATTGTTGCTGCATTTAGTGATGCTTTAATTTATACTGTTAATCATTAATACTTGATGATTTCAAAATCATGCAAAACTTACTGACATCAGATAGCAAAGCAAAATATATTTTTCTAATGAAGCTATAAAAATAATGTTTTTGAGAACTTCAAAGATTCAGTCACCGAAGTTTTGGACCTAAACAGGTTGCTTCCTTAAAACATACACATAGGTTCCCCAAACCTGACCTCTATTGTTTATTTCTTTTTGCATGTGATATTCTGTTAGATGACTCTTTTTTTTTCTTGACATACTGAAAAGGTTTCTCCTGAGTTGTACTGCATAGAATTTACTTGCCTCATAGTTGGTTTTTTGGTTTTATTTGTTTTGGAGGTTTTTTGTTTATTTTTGGTTTGGGGTTTTTTTTGCAGGTATTGGGGTGTTTTAGAGGAGAAACCTACTGAGACTTTTTAAAATCTTACTGTTACAGTAAGGTCATCCCTTCCTATCCCAAATTAGTGCCTAGATTCACAGTTAGCTTCATTTCAACAAGTATTTATTGAGTTAGGCATTGTGTTAGATTTCAGGAATACAAAGATAGAACTGAAATAAACGCTGTCCTCCATAAGCTTATACTCTAGTGTGGGGATATGTGGGTAGAAAATACAATATGTTTGCAATAAATAATAAAGTTATTTCAAGGGGGTATTAAGGAAAGTATCATGTAGCAATGTCACCCAAATTGAACTTTGAAGGAAGCAAGTTATACTAAAAGATAGAAACCAGGTTGAGGAGGGCTGAAAATGTCCCCACAGAAATAGAGATCCCCGGCAGAGTTTTTAACAGAGAAACAGTGTGGTCAGAACTGTATTTTAAGACTATACATGTGGCAGCTTCTTGGAGGACAGATTAAAAAGGGGGAGAGATTGCAGATATGAGAGAGAAAATTTAGTAAATCAAATTATTATATGCTGAAATACATTTTGCTTATATCTGGGGAGTTGGGTCCAAATGAAAAATTATTTCCTTGGCTGTAGAATTTAACTTCATTAAAATCTATTGAACATTATACACAGTTACCAGCAATATTCCAGCTACTCTTCTTTATAGTTTTATGGGAGAAAGGAGAACTAGAGCATCAATAAACTTTGATTTCTTCTTATATATTCTATGCTTTTTGTTTTTTCAATCTGACTTCTGTTCCCATGAAGTTTACCATGTATCTAGGGGACACCAGGGCAGAAGTAAAAAATTCAATCAGTTCAGTGGTCTAAGTACTAAGAAACTAGTGTGGCTAATTGATTTCACAAAAGTGCTCTAAAATTAATCATTTGACTTAATTCTGGTGTTTTCTAGGCATCGCCTTAATCAACAAAGGAATACAGAAGGGTGTATGGTAGAGGAGAAGGAACTCTGGGCACAGTAAAAGGTCTTTAGTCCCAAGAGCCTTTGCCTCCTATATTAATTTCACCTGGCTTAGAGGCAAATGCCAAAAGATGATACACACATTTTTCTTTTTGTTGTGAAAATGCAAAAATTTCCAAAGTTGTCATTTGTAATTTCCTAAAAAGCAGAAGTGTGTGATTCTATAGAAATATATTTTTCTTTGTAATTTGCTTCACCGTCCCAAACTGGAAATTAAAGTTTTTATCCTTTGAAAATGAAAAAGAATGACTTATAGCAATCCCTAACATTCCAAACTTTGGGTAGGAAGTAAAAGGCTTTCTATAACCAATGTGTTTCTTTAAAAATTTCAACAAAAGATGTCTTTCTGTGTCTACCTTTGTTGTCTCTTTTTGCCTCTGTATTGTGCTTCTATATCTCATTGCCGGCTCCCCCATAACCTCACCCTTCAATCTCAATTTATTTTTGTCTTTATCTCTTTGTTCTATGCACACCTCATACTCCTCTCTTTCCCCTTCTGTTTCTAGATCAAATTAATAAGCAAGCATTCATTGAGTCCCCTGCTAAGGGCACCTAGGTGGCTTAGTGGATAGAGCACTGGGCTTGGAATCAGGAAGATTCATCTTCCTGAGTTCAAATCTGGCCTCAGACACTTATTAGGTCTGTGACCCTGGGCAAGTCACTTAACCCTGTTTGTCACAGTTTCTCATCTGGAAAATGGGCTGGAGAAAGAAATGGCAAACCACTGTAGTATTTCTGCCAAGAAAACTCCAACAAATGAGGTCAGGGAAGAGAGTCAGAACCAACTGAAAAGACTAAACAAACATGTGCCACGCACTATGTGTGGTGCTGGGAATATAAAAACAAAATAAAACAGTCTCTGCCTTCAAGGGGGTTCTATTCTACTGGAGGAAACATATCCATGTATAAATACACATAAAATATATATACCAAGTAAATGCAAGGTAATGGGGAAGGTGCTCACTACTGGGGAAAGATGGTGGCCCAGCTTTGAGGCAGACTAGGGATTCTAAGAGTCAGAGTTGAGAAGGGAGTCCATTTCGGTATAAATCTTTGCTTGAATTTTTTTAAAAATGTAACACTCTAGATTGAAATATTAACAAAATTTTCCTGTACTGTTTATGAAAAGTGTTTTACTTCCTACCCCAAGTTTGGAAATGTAGCTATTTCTGAAATTCACTCTTATTTTCAAAGGACAAAAACTTTAAATTTCCTGTTTGGGGAGGTTACAAAGGAATGATATTCCTCTGTGGAATAACATCTCCGACTTTTTGGAAATCACAAATGACAGTTTTAGAAATCATGGTATTTTCATACCAAAAGGAAGAATGGCCTCATTTTGGGTATTTGCCTCTAGGCCAGTTGGAGTTAATATGGAGGTTAAAAGACCTAGGGGCCTCCCACCTTTCACTGCATCCCACCTTCCTGTGTATGGAGGGATAGGACAGTGTCGGGTATGAACCAATATATTGAACTGAAGGATATTATTTTTATTTGTTGTATTAATTGAATAAAGTTCCGTGTTTTGGTTTTTTATTTAAAAGGGGGCAAGGAGAATGTCCTGTATCCCTTATTCCCTCAAAATATAAAGTTGTTTCGCTTATGAAGCCCCGGATTATTTTTCCTCTCCTGTGAATCAGTGGTGGATTACTTTTAAAAAGTACACACCCTTGCCTCTGTATCTCATTTTCTTCTTTCATTTTCTGCCTTCATTCTTATGAGCCTTTGCTGTTTCATTATATTCTTTCCTTGGTGTTTCTGTCCTGCCCGCCATTTTTATCATAAGATTATTAGAGGATGGGAGCATGGGGGTGCCATTGTAAAAAATTTGGGCATATGGTTTCAGCCATACTTACAAGTGCAGTAAACCAGATGTTGCCGCTCCTTCCCCTCCCTGCATTTGTCCATCAACAAGTATTTAATTGAGAACTCATAGGGTGCACAACATGCATTGTTAGAGGTCGTTGAATCTCTCCTTACACTTTGCAGATTTCCAAGCCTATTATTCTTGTGCAGGCAAAGGGAAACTTAATCCTATCTGGAATTATATGAACTTCTTCAGTGTCAGTACTGTGTTAATGAGGCTGTAAATTAGTCAGTGCTGACACAGTGGAGAAGAGAGCACTTTGTTATATGGACGGGTTTGGCTTACTTAATCTGTACATAACTGAAAGGGTCCTGATGGGGAAGGTACCCATACTGGGAGGCTGCAGGGCATCAGGGCAGGTCACTGTTGGCACTGCAGCCACGCCTGCAGGAATCTGGAGTCAGGGAGCACGTAAGGGCATCTGAAAATTATTTCTTAAAGGTTCAAGAGCAGTTTTCACAAAACTGTTTACTTCCACTCCCTTTAAAAGTCTTTTCCCACTAATCAGAATGAAAAGAAACCTTGTTGAACTGCCCTAGAGATTGATTCTAATGAAATGGAGTTTTATTTAGTGTAACTTTCTAGGTCAGCAGCGCCTTTAGTGGAAGCAAGGATTTCTACACCTGCCCCTTTAAGATGATTTTCTTCATCCCACTTTTGTGAGATTTCAGTTATGTATGTTTTCTAAGTCTTACATTTAAATATTATGCCATTTCAGTTTCTCAAGGATTGTTGGGATGGAGAGCAGGGTCAGGAGAGCTTGGCTCTTTTTAAAGAAAGGAAGTAGTATTAATTTCTGAGCCCCAAATAAGAGAAATGTCACAAAATCTTACTACTGATTTCTGTGTCTGGGCCACTAAGTCATCTGCCTAGAAGTCAGTTATCTAGCGCTTACAGTTATCCTTTCCACACTGTGACTTTCCCCATTGAGGTTTTGATGTATCGCATGTCAGCACAAGAAATTAAATGGGAATTTTTGGGAGCTTTGCAGAATCCAGCAGATGACACAGAAAAAAGTTTAGGAAGTGCATAAAACATATGTATAGAATTGTATAATATCGACATATTTTACTTTTAATACCATAATAATTCATACTTCTTCTGGTATGAAGGGAGGGCCAAAAACTTTCACATAGATTTTCGAGATCACAGGAGCATCGCACTCCTAATCCCTACAATATACAAGGACAACTGTATAACCTGTCCAACACCCCTATGGTCATTAAGTCAATTCCGATTCTTGGTGTGAAGTTCAAAGTCAGTGTAACCAACTGGATACAATAGGAAACTAACTATCAGGCTCCCCAGGTTCTGGTTCTGGCTCAGCCACTGATGACTGATGATGGGCAGATCATTTGACCTCTCTATTTGGTCCCCTCGCCTGTAAAATCAGGCTTATAATAACTGCCCTGGTCTATCTCACAGGAATGTTGTATGGATAAATTACATAATAAATCTGAAAGCACCTTGGAGATAATGGTCTTCCATCAGTGCAAGGTTTTATATTATAGCTGTGGGAAAAGTACATTATATAGAGACATACAGTGGTTCATCCATCCCTGTGGTCCTGATGCCAAGATATGGCTATCTAATGGAGTCTTGTTAAGCAAACTAAACCCATCTTATCAGTTTGTGACTATATCATGCCTAATGGAATAAAACCTCCTTTAAACATTTGTTCCTTTGAAACAAAAGTGCAGCAAAGGACATTTCTTTTTAAATTAAGTTAAGCCCCCTTTCATGGTGAGTAGGAATAAGCCATAATACATCACAGTAGTTAATGTACTGTGTGTCCTTTAGGGTTTAAGTGTTCATTTTGTGATGGGATGATTGTGTTTAATAAAGCTGAGAAATAAGTGTTTGGAAAAAAAAAATTGGGGAAGGGGAAAAATCAGTCAGCCACAGAGAGGCAAAGCAAGTTGCTTAGGATCATATGGTCTTTTTGGCAAAGCCAGGGCTTGAACTGAGTTCTTGTGCTCATCATTCCACACTGTAACATTGACTGCATCACACTTACTACATGACCTTGGGCAAGTCACCGGAGGGGAGGGTCCCTTTTTGCCTCAGTTTCCTTGTCTCTAAAGTGGGCATAATAATAGCACCTCTCAAGGTTGTTGTAGGGATCAAATGAGATAATAATTGTAGTGCCTGGCACATAGTAAGAGCTATATAAATGTTAGCTATTATTATTATTATTATCCAAAATAGCAGGCATTGTTTAATCAGGATGTCTTATACTAGGAGGAGATTAAAAAATACAAACATGTACAATGGCAAGCTCCCTGATGACAGAGACTGACTTCTGCCTCTTTTTGTATCCCAGTGCTTAGCACAGTGCCTGGCACATATCAGGTGCTTAATAAATGTTTATTGACTGAAAAAATATACAAGAAGGAATGACAGCTTTGTTACCTTTCTGTATCAAGTAATTTTAGTTCTTATCACGCTTGATCATCATCATCGTCATTTTTATCCAAGTTGCCTCTTCCCATCACTAAAGTATATAAAAACATATGTTACATATTCTCTGTGCAAGGAAAAAAAAAACTCAGCCTTGGCCTTTTGCACAATAATATCTTAACTGTTCTTTCCTCCATTCTTCTCCCCACATGAACCAACAGAGAGCTTCCGTATGGTGGAGTTAGCCCTGCATGGTGTAATCTGACTGGACATCGTGCTATTGAGTTTGAATCTTCAATTTTATCCTTTTTAGCCATGTGCTCACAGGCAACTTAATTCCCCTTTTTAATTCTTCATCTATAAAATAATCATGGAACTCTGAGGTTCCAAGGAAAGTACTGCCCAAGGATCCAATCTGAAATTTAAAGACTCAAGTATATTGCTAAAAACCCTCCAAGTACTGTGCTAACATTGATGTTATGTTTCTGAGGAAAATCGGAATTATTTTTTTTTGACAGAGGACCTTTCCTAGTGGCATTGGGAAAATCCTGGCATCCAGAAGAGTTTAACTGTGCCCACTGCAAAAACACCATGGCTTACATTGGATTTGTGGAGGAGAAGGGAGCCCTGTACTGTGAGCTGTGCTATGAGAAATTCTTTGCTCCTGAATGTGTTCGCTGCCAAAGGAAGATCCTGGGAGTAAGTTTGAGTAAAAAAACATGTTTCCATTTATTCCAAGGGTATATTTCTATTTGGAGGTGTCCTTGCCCTTTTCTTCTCATTTCATGCTCTTGTTACTGGTGGAGGCAGAGGTGGGGGGGCAGAACTGAACAAAAGCACCTCCCCCCAATACCTCCTCCCACCCCAACACCATCCCTCCCAGATATGGCCTCATAAGACTCAGGAGGATAGGTAGGCAGCCTGTGGTTTCATCTTGCTGTTTTCCTGTTTGGCTGGTAGAAGCTAGGCCACCAAGCAAAAATAATTTACTGTGGATTCTCAGGGACTTGGGTGGGCCGCCTTCCCGGTATGCTGCTTGCTTAAGAAGAGAGAGGCAGCCTAGGTTGAGTTGAGTCAGACCACACACACAATAGTTCTCAACATTGACACCTTTACTGTTTTAATTAAATTCCAGCCTTCTTTTAAGACCAGAATTTTTTTTCTACCTGTTAGGGTTCAACCGTAGGACCTCATGAAACATTCAAAAAATATGAAGTATATAAATGATGTATTTTTCTTACACATACATAATAATATTTTAAAATATAACTTCAATTTTATGAGATTGAGTAGGTAATGGAAACAGACCTTTTGACAGAAAAAGCTAAAACCACACATTTTGCTGAAAGAGTAAATTGAGGACGGATGAATTCATCAAGGTTTACAGAAAATAGGTGCTATTATTTTCTTCTCTGGAGTTTTTAAAACTAGATTTTGAGGTCAGAGTCTGGGCATTTGCCCTGTTGCCTATGGAGTAGTATATGTCTTTCTGGAAGAGAAAGAAACCGCAGTGGCTTGTTTGTTCTGGAATCCAACAGTATCATGGGAGTTTCTCCAACACACTTCCTAGAAATCAGATTCTTGTGCCTTTGCCTAATTATAATACTCTTTAAAAAATATAGTCTTATCTCACTAACTAGGAAATAGACTAGTGGTTATTTAGTGTTTTGTGAAAACTAATGAAGTGGTAAACTAAATTATATCTACTCGATTGGTTTCTGACAGAAGGCAGTGTCCTATCTGTAGCTGTAGAAATGGTGTCAGACCTCTCTATGAAGATACAGCTCAAGCCATTACAACACAGCTTAGAAGCCTTACTCACCTGCTGAAGCAATGTAGGGCAAAGGCTGATGTGAAAGTATTTCTCTGGAGACTTAGGACATTCTGGGAAGGTAAACTCATAGAGTGAAAAGTATTTGAGGTAAGAGGCCTTGGGTTCTAATCCCTGTTCTTCCAATCACTGCCTTTGTTACCTTGGGCAAGTTTCTTCAGTTACATCATCTGTAAGGTGAGAGAGTTGACTTGCCTTCCGAATCAGTGATCATTCCTGTGACCCATTATCCCAGTCTGCATAAAAGCAAATTGAATTCTCTCTTAGTTGTAGATTTCTGACAGCATTCTTTTTAGATCTGAATTACTGTTTTGTTTGCCTTATGATCATAACCAAGCCATAATAATGATGGCATCTATTTACATGGTACTTTCAGATATTACAAAGCATTTGAGCATGCTTACCGTTATCCCCAAATTATTAGGAAAGAAACTAATAGAAGAGTTTGGTGACCTCACCATGATCACAATGGTTAAGGGTTAGAGGCAGTTTTCAAACCCACATTTCCTGACTCCTATGCTGAGAACTATACTATGTAGTTAGCTCTTACTAGCTAACTATTCTTTGTCATTTTTTTCTTTAAAGTAAATGTCGATGTCTTTTGGTTTTTTATTACTATTATTTCTTCCAGCATCTCTCTCCTGCTCCCCTCCCAGAGAGCCTTCCCATTTTTAAAGACAAAAAAATAAGAGGTTAAAAAATCAGCAGAACTGATCAGAATTGAATCCTCTCTTCATTTTCTAACAAATGAATGTAAATGAAAAAATATATTGCGTTTTTTCATGGCAATACCCTTTTTTTTTTTGCCTGGTTTACACCTGTGATTTCCTTGGTGTAAGGAGCTTCTTGTGACTAACTCCTTCTACCAATTCAGATCAGCAGTTCTGCAATTTATAATCTCTAAAGTTTCCTTGGAGTGCAGTAGTACCAGAGGTTAAGGCCAATGCATTAAGTTTTAATAAATGTTTGTACTTGCAAATCTTGCTGCTTCTGATTTTTTTCTAGTCTGATTCTATATGAATCTGAGTCATTAGAGCTAGACCAAAAGAAAGGGACCTTGGAATACTGCTTATTGTTCAAGGGGTATTAAAGATGATCCCTAGCAAAGCAATCCAACCCAATAACCTGCATCTAATTTGATTCACCTACCAGGCCTTCATGTCCTGAGCACAAGGTTCCTTATTGGTTTGAGTCTGTATTTTCTAGTGCCATTTTAGGCAGAGTAAAAACATCTTTTTTAATTACAAAACTAACATGATCAAAACTGAATTTTGTAATCTTAAACATTTGCAAAATGAATTAATTACTAATTACATTATGTCCTTCTCGGGATTAAGGATTGGGTCTATAATTTTATTGGTCTAGGGCGGCACTTCTAAAACTGTGGGTTGCTACACCATATGGGGTTGTGAAAAATTTGGCAACAGGTTTCTGAATGCGCAATGACCAAAAATTAATTAATTTAATTTAAGTTAATTAAAAATCAAACATGTAATGAATCCGAGGTGTTTCTGGCAGTGCTTGCTCATGTTACATTGGGCAACTTCACTGTAGCTTTGGTTCTGAACACAAAGCATGCACACTTTGCATTGCAAAGGGGTCATCAGGGGACAGAGTTTAAGAAGCCCTGGTCTAGGGGACTACTAGATAAGGAAATCCCCCCTATTGCATGTAGGTCAGCACCTTTCCTGCAATTTTAGAGTGTTTCCCAGGGCCCTGAGAAGTTAGATAACCTGTCTGGCATTACAGAGATACTGTCTCAGAGGTGAGATACTTCTCTCTATTATTCCCCTGTAATATATGGAAATAAAACATAAGTTTGCGGTGGTAGCATCTTTTTCCTGGGTGTGACATTTAAGGATAGTGCCCCAATAAAGAGTTTCAAGGCACTGCTTGAAATAAAACAGAGTGCAGGTAAGGATATTTGTGAAATACGTAGTTTCAGAAGAAAGATTCATAGCATGGGATGTATTCAAATAGTACAGCAGCTGTTTGGAGTGTTTGGTTTGTATGTGTGAAAAATGCATGCATTCTGTCGTCGATCACAGAAGGTTCCCATGTTTGTCCTTGTGTGAAGAAGGTGGTATGAGGATCGCTCCCTTTGGCCTGTTCCACAGGGTGGCCCATTAAGAAAGGGGCGGTACATAGTGGGGAGTGGTGCACACCAGGAGTGAACTCTGTGCTCACCACCCTTCTTGCGGGGGTGGAGACACTTAACACCTCCCAACCCTGATGGTACTGCTTCTTACTCCACCAATGCACTGGCACAATTATTGTTTGCCCAGGGAAGCAAAACATCCTACACTGGCCCTGTTTGAACATACACATCGAGAACAATCTCTTACATATTGATTATGTTGCCGTATGAAATTCTTTCATATGTAATTTTTTTTTTCACTTTCTGAAACAGGAAGTCATCAATGCTTTGAAACAGACTTGGCATGTTTCCTGTTTTGTGTGCGTGGCCTGCAATAAACCCATTCGAAACAATGTTTTCCACTTGGAGGATGGTGATCCCTACTGTGAAACGGGTGAGCAAAGTCTTGAGATTGGACAGGACTCTTTTGGAGCCCCACATGATGTACATTAAAGTGGAAGAGTTAGGTTTTATCTTTAGATAAAATTCCTACTATTTCTTAAAATTTACTTTTTTTTCCCCTCTTACATTAAGCCAGGAAGACCTGAGTTCAAGTCCTACCTTTGACACATAATGGTGTTGTGACTGAGCAAGCCATTCAATCTTTCAGTGCTATGAACATCTCTCTAAGGCTCTCAGTTGCAGAGAAGGCGCCAACTTCACCCCAATAGAAGGAGGGTTTCCTCACCTGGAAGTTCCCTACTCCATCAAAAGCAAAGGTCTAGCACCAGGAGTGGTGAACCAATGGCCTTGAGGTCACATGTGGCCCTCTAGGTCCTCAAGGGCAGCCCTTTGACTGAATCTAAACTCAAAGGGCCACCCTTGAGGACCTAGAGGGCCACAGATGGCCTCAAGGCCTCAGCTTCCCCATCCTCTAGTCTATACTCTTAGTCTTTTTAACTACTGAATATATGTTTTTTCCATTTAGGAAAAATTATTACTGTGCATTATAAATAAGATGTGATAAGATAAGAAACCATTTTCCAGGTTCAAATTGTATCTCCTTGACATATAGTTAATATTTAATTGTATATTCTTTTCAATTTGTAAAGATAATAATAGTAGCTGGCATTTATTTAGCATTTATATTGCATTTTGTAAAGCTCTTCACATCCATTCAGCCTTTGCAGCAGGTAAGAGTAGATACAACATGCTTGAAGCCACATGGCTGTTAAAAATAACAAAAAACAACAATTCTCGAGAGTGATGTTCATCTTGACTACAGTCGATGAATAGCACATATATCCTGGATGTCATTTAATTATAAAAAAAGAATGATATGAAGAAAAAACATTTTCAAAATAAAACAGAGGAAACAAAAAACGAGTAGATTCAATAGGTGGTATTATCTCAGATATATAGATTTAAAAAAATGAGGCTCAGCTTTCCAAATCCAAGTTTATATAAAAGTGATCTTTTTTTACATTTATCTTTGTATCAAAGATAAAAAATTGCATCGTTCTGTTAATTTGTAGGTTAAAGTGTTTCTTTTCCAACAGTATTTTTTAAATTCTGTCTTCAATATCAAATTATGCATAATCTAAGGAATGATTTTTTTTAAGAATTTAGGGGAATATTGACATGGCTCTCTCCAAGGCCTTCCATCTATATTTGGCTTTAGAATAGTTTGTATCCTGACATTTGTATATGATATATATTATGTGCTAGGAATACTTCACAGTGCCTCTGAACAGATAATGAGGTCACTTTATATGAAGCTATGGTTCAGGAAATGCTCCCCCTTCTATCTGCTCTTCATAGAGGGAGAGATAGAAGTTCCTCTTAAAACCGAGGCAAAACTCCATCCTAAGCAGAGTTCCTTCCTCCCTAAGCTTTGCTGAGTGCAATGTTATAGCTTCAGAGGTTTCTTTCTTCTGGCATTTGGACCTTTTTCCCCTTCAGGTTTTGCTGTGTTTTGCAATAAGAGAAAAAAAAACCCACCAGAAATGGTATTAATACTAATAAAGTATTTTAAGTAAACAGATGCTAATCCACAAGGATTTGAAAATGATTCAGATGGAACACTAAATGTTAAATGGTTGAATGAATTTTAGTAAGCTTTTTAGTATTTCTGGAGAAAATTGAAATACACCAATGAAAATATTAGCACTTTTTATTGCTTTCTTATTTTCACTTCCTTCTCTTATGTGCTCTTTCTACTAAACTCTCAGGACACAAAGAATTCTCAACTTCACAGTGGGATTTGGACAAAAACACTATTCACTAAGAGCATTTTGCTTGAATACATTAGAAATATGTATTTTACTATCTCCCTCAGCTCAAAACAAATACAGTACATGTTGAAAGAATCACTGTGAATTTGAAAGGTTTTGCAAAGTGTGATAAATATGTTAAAGTGATGTCTTTAGCATCTGCCTCCAATGTATCTTAAAATCCTTTCATATATTACACATGCACACTCACAAACACACTCACACACATACAAATATGATTTTTAACAAAGGGTGAGCCTAGTTCTTGGTCTTGTCTAGCATCTTTTCCTTAGAAAAACTTTATCTTAATATCCTAGACTTTGGTTAAAAATACGTGTGTGTGTGTGTGTAACATATATTACACATACACATATAGACATGTACACTTACATATAAACACACATGCATATATATTCCATATTAAGTGGGTGTACTTATTTAACATGAGCTCTGAATATTCCTACCCCCACCTCTGTCTCACCCTCAAATACTGTAAAACATTTTCTATAAGCCATTGCTTCTTGGCATTTTTCTGACCTATATCTAGGAGCCCCTTAAACCGTAAATATTTTGCTCACATAATTCCTGTCAAACACATACACACACAAACGCTTTTTTCTACTTTTAAATAGCAACTGACTTGCTAGAAGAGGCTTATCTAAATGGATTGCACCAGGCAGACCAATTAAATCAGGGGAGCAGTCAGCAGCTTACTCAAACATCGAGTTGTAGAAGGGTAAGGATGTCACCATTCACCCAGCTGTCTCATACCTTCTTTTCTTTATTCCTTCTTGTTCCCCTTAGCTCCCATGGAATGGGAGTACAGAGCTGGCCCTGAACCTTTGGTCTTCTTCCAAAAAGGAAGGGAGGGAGGGAGGAAGAAAGGAGACAAGCACTTATTAAATGCCTACTGTGGGTCAGATACTGTGCTGGATGCTTTGAAAATATAGTTTCATTTGATCTTCACAACTACCCTGGCAAGTAGGTGCTATTATTATCTTCATTTTACATTTAAGGAAACTGAGGCAGGCAGAGGTTAAATGGCTTGCCCAGAATCACACAGCTAGCTAGTGTCTGGAGCTGAATTTGAACTCAGGTGTTCCTGGCTCCATGCCCAATTTTCCATCCACTTTGACTACAGCTGCCACTTGACTTCTTCTGTAGAAGGAGCAGTGAAATAAAACAAGAGAGCCACATGGTCCTTAATCCTCTGAAATCAAAAGGCTTGTAACCTTCAGATTAATAGCAAATCATCTCTCCTCTCTTCCTCTCTGTATGTGTCTCCGTCTCTCTCTCTCTCTCTCTCTCTCTCTCTCTCTCTCTCTCTGCTATTTCCTTGGATAAGTCACTTAATCTCACTAGGCCTGTTTCCCTGTCTGCAGACTGAGGGGGTTAGACTAGATCATCGCTAAGGGACCTCCTAGCTCTAGAACTTGATCACAAAACATGGATCCATTAGTGTTCCTTAATAAATGTTGGTAAAAGTCTGAAAAACATCAAGGTTTTGTACTGTAAAGGTGGATCTGAACTCAAATACTTGCTTGATACCTTCTCAGAGGCTCATGTCAGAGGACAAAGAGTAGGGGAAAAGTTGCCTGGTTTAATTGGTGTTGGGTATCTCTACCAATGCTGATCATGACCCTTTCATACCTTAGGAACCAAATCTTAATTAATTGTTACAGAAAAAAATCACCTTTTGGCCAGCCTTCTAGTAATGCAAAATAATAATAATGATGATGATAAAACCTGCATGAAAGAAAAATATCTTGATGTACCTTATTTTAGTCTTGCCAGAGACAAATCTTTTCTTTCTTCAAAAGAAAATCTTATTAATGTTTTATCACTGTAAGCTGTGTCAAGTTAAATTGTATTTTTTTCCTAAGGATTTCCAGCATGAAGTCATAAGATTGTAAGGAAAGTGCACTAAAAGAAAATTGAGGCCAATATAGTTATGACACAAACCAGCTGAAGCCAGAAACTCAGTTATGGCTGTCACTCGTGAAGCCCCACGGCAATGAGACACAGTCATTGAGGGTCTCTTCTCCCCCACCAGAGTTAGATACAATATGAAGTATTTCAACACCAGGAATTTATTTTTAATCAATATTAAGTAGCCTTGACATTGCCAGGAAGATGGAACCTTATGTCTAGTATTCTTTAATGGTAAATTATGCTGGTAACTGGATTGTTATTTTTCATACGTTGGCATTTTGGTGGCTGACTTGAGATAAGAGGTATTAAATAGAATCAGTTATAAACCTCTGAATAAAGGAAAATAGGAATTACCAAGAAGAAACATATCAGTTAGTAAATATTTATTAAGTGCTCATTATGTGCCAGACATTGTGCTAACACAAGATAACAAAGAAAGGTGTAAGGCCAATCTGAGGATTGCTGCTATGAATAACTTTAAGGGTCTAATCACAGAGTATAATGAATTCTCTATTCAGAGCTAAACATTGTTCAGGGAACTAAAGCATAACATTCACAACAACATAACATAATAACTTATTACTAAGGTGGCCACATAGTCTTAAATAAAACATATTATTCAGTATATCTTATAGCACTTCTCAGAATACCCACACAGTATATATTATCGCATCCAATAGCATTCACCAAAATATCGGGGGGTCCCAGGCTAGGGTCTTCCCTAACACAACATATCATCCTTAAGGGGTAGAAGAAAATACAAACATCATTCACCACTAGGTCACAGTAAGTTACAATCTCTTTTTATCTTGACTTGAGGCTGACTTCCAAACCCCTCAGTTCTTCTTCACAGGCTGACCACTCCCAGGTCTTGCCTGGATTCACATGCATGCAACTCTCTGCTCCTCTTCTTTCTCTTAGCTCATGGGGACTGCTCCATTTCCAAGTTCTACTGCTTCTGCCTGACAGCAGGCTCCAGGGGCTTCTGCCTGAAGTTTCTGTTTCTAGAAAAGCAAAGCTTAACAGGGCTATAACAATATTCACACACATTACCAGCACCATCATCTCAATTCACTCATAAAGAACAACAGACAGGACTTCTGTCTGAGAAATTAACACAGACCAACAGACAGGGCTTCTGTCTGAGAAATTAACACACACCAACAGATAGGACTTCTGTCTGAGAAATTAACACACTCCAACAGACAGTGCCGGCACCACATTCTTTCTGTTAGCCGCACAAGCAAGGCCCCCTAGCTGATCATGCATGCTTCTCTCTTCACTCAGCTTCTCTCTTTACTCATACCTCTTCCTCCAAGCAAAGGCACTTGATTGGTTTAGTGCTGAGAACTCCAAAAGAAAAAATAGCAAAAAGTCCCACTTTGCTTGCTGTTACACGGAGTAAAAAAAAAAAGTCCCTTCCCTTAAGTAACTCATGATCTAACAAGAAGACATTACATGAAAAGAAACAGAAAGGGAGGAGGGGAGTGGAGGGAGGGTTCCTAGAGTGGGAACATGATGTAGTCCTAGAATGCATGAAATGCCTGCCCTGAACCTTAAATGGAGGATCTGGGAGGAGTTTACCACTGTCCAATCTTCACCCTCTCTAATCAGAGGAAAGGAAGGGCAAGGTATGAGTTTCAGGTGAAGTGACCTTGTCAAATGGGATTCTAGAGACCATGGTGAAGTCCAGCAGTTCAGTCGGGTGGGAAAAGTGGCAAGACTCTCACTAAACATCTATTTAAAGCAAATCCCAAATATAGAACCATCTCCTCAAAAGTAGTTGCATAGTTGTCACATAGAGTCTTCATAACCACTGCCATCTTTCTTTTCATTCCTATCTGAGTGCCAAAAGTAAGCCAAAACTTTAGGAAAGATGGAGAGGTGGGTGTTGGCCCTGATTGCTTCTGTCTCAAAGTCTACAGACAGTTTGATATAATCACATAAGAAAAGGAATAGATATGGACAGCTTTCCAGTAATGAGTACAATTAGAGGAACTAAGTTTCCATCTTTTTAATATCTTAATGCTTTTCTAAAAAATTCATTGTGATACAAAGAGAACATTTTCAATATCAATTCGCAGGTCAACAATTTTGAAAACTCACTATTTTTACCTACGTTGTTTTCTTTATTTTTCCAAAACAAAAACAAAAACACTTGAACTTGGCTTTCTAAACATTTTAATTCTCCACTACTTAGAAACAAAGGTGTATTTAATACTTCAGCTGACTTGGTTTTTAGCATTTTAAAATTTTAATAACTAATACTGCTAAAGTAGTACTTATCAAATATCTTCTTTAAACTCATAAAAATCCATTTGAAACTCAGCAAATAAGTTAACTTTACAATAACTGTTTGAGAAAGTTTCTTTTTCCTCAAGATAATAAATTATCAGATACACATGGCAGTACAGAAAACAGGCCTCCCTACTGTCATATTTGCCTACTTCATAAAAATAATTTTTGTTCATATTTTCTGAATGAATGAAAAATGAAAGAATTAGGGTAAGTACCTTCTCCAAATGACTGAGATGTCCCATCAACCTCTCTGCCTTTTCCTCCCTGCAGATTACTATGCTCTGTTTGGTACCATATGCCATGGATGTGAATTTCCCATAGAAGCTGGTGACCTCTTTCTGGAAGCCCTGGGTCATACCTGGCATGATACATGCTTTGTGTGTTCAGTAAGTAAAAACTTCTTTTCCTGAATTAATTGAATGCAGTGTAAAGCCTTATTTGTGTGAGAAAAACAAATAGAATATCTCTTAATCCTCCAAATTTAAATAAAAAATAGTTTATAGTCATTTTGAAAGGCGTGTTAATATTATATGAAAGCTTTTTTCCCCGCTTGGATAAGTTTCAAGTACCTTTCTCTCTGATGTGACATTCAATAAGATCATATGTTAATAAGCACGTTCATTTTGATGCTTGTTATATTAAAGAGTATATTTTCTATCCCATCAGTTAAGCTAGCGTTGCTTCCAATGGCAAAAATGCTTTTGGTGGATATTAGCAGCTTTCAGGGACATAGATTATTTAATAGATAATATATAACATAATTATATAGCTACTTAAAAGCTAACAAAGATCTTTATATCCATTACTTTATTTAAGCCTTACAGCAGCCATGTGAAATCTGTTTTTTTTGTTATCCAACTTTTAAAAACTCAAGGCCACATGTGACCCTCTACATCCTCAAGTGTGGCTCTTTGACTGAATGCAAACTTCACAGAACAAATCCCCTTAATGAAGGATTTGTTCTGTGAAGTTTGGGTTCAAAGGGCCTCACTTGAGGAACTAGAGGGCCACAGGTGGCCTCAAGGCCACAGGTTCCCCACCCCGGTAGAATCTGAGACTAGGAAAATGCAAGTTTTCCAGGTAGTATTGATACAGCCACCACCAGCCCTCCAGAAGAACTGTAATAAAATCTAATCTTAATTTTTTACTGTGAAAATTAAATATTTTAATGTCCTCACCAATAATCTTTGAAGCATTCTTTGGATTTCCCATAATGCTTTCCATTGTATTTTGTCTATGGGAGATAGTAAAGATATTTTGTTAAATGATTGATTGCTATTTTTCTAGTGTTTCTCCTCCTATACCCTGCCCCCAACTATTGAGAATTATTCAATGAATGAATGAATTTTATCATAAGATGAAATTATTTCCATGTTTTGAAAGTAAAGACAGTATGTAGTATAGTGCAGAGGTGTCCAACTCAGGGTCAGTGGAACGACTAGACCAGATTAAAATGTATTTAACAAAATAAATAGAAAATACAATAAATAGAAAATACAATAAAACATTAATAATGTCCCTATGTGCTGGCAAGCTTAGAGGTCCCAGTTTCCACTGGTATAGTGGATAGAGTGTTGAACTTGTAGTCCAGAAGAACGGGACTCGAGTAATAATTCTGACATTTATATCTGTGTCATCCTGGGCAAGTCACTTAAAATTTCAGTTGAACTCAAGACATAGAAATGAAAGACAGTTGGTGGAAAGTGTATCATAATAATATGTTTGGTGGAAGGACTTCCCACGCTGGATATTCTCCATTCTTAGTCACATATATAAAAAGGAAAAAATCTGCTAAATGTGCCCTGCTTACATGTTTCTTTTTTTTTATTACATTCTTCTGGGATGGATGAAAAAGTCAACACCCACCAGCCCTCTATAACTATCAAGGTGCCACTTAAACTGGAGCCTTAGCCACAGGGGAGGTTAAGAAAATCAACACCTTAGCTCTATTACCATCAGACTGATGGTGGGGGTGGAGTTGCTGGTGCCTACTAGGAAAGGTGAGAAAATCAACAGTGGTCTGGCTGTCCATATGTCCCACCCAAACCTGGCCCAGAACCAGAGCCTTAGCTTCAGCAGAGGCTGAAGAAAATCAACAATGTGCTGCCATTTTTTATTGGGATGAATGAGAAAATAATTTCTCCTATGGCTCACAAAGGCAGGTAGGTGGTACAGTAGATAGAGTGCTGGGCCTGGAATCAGGAAGACTCATCTTGTGAGTTCAAATCTGGCCCCAGATACTTACTAGCTGTGTGACCTTTTTCCTTTCTTCTCCAATACTTGACAATGAAATCTATCTTTTGACTACAACATTCAACTAAAACTGCTCTTTCCAAGGTTACTAGTGATCTCTTGAATTCTAAATCCATTGACCCTTCCTCAGTCATCATCCTTTTTTACCTCTGAAGCTTTTGACATCATTGGCTCTCTCTTTCTTCTGGGTGCTTTTTCCTCCAGTGGCTTTCATGGCATTGTTCTCTCCTGGTTCACTTCCTATGCCTTTAACTGCTCCTTCTAAGTCTCCTTTGTTTGATTATCATCCCCATCCCACACTCTTACTGTGAGTGTACCCCAAAGCTCTGTCTAAGATTCTCCCCCTTCTCTTCCCCTCCCCCCATCCCTTGCCTTTTCTTCTCTGTCTTCTCTCTTAGTGATCTTATCAGCTCCCATGGTTCCAGTTATCTCTATACAGGTGACTCTCAAATCCCATATCTAGTCCTTATTTCTTTCCTTAACTTGAACTGTCCTCAGTTGCTCACTGAACTTCCCATCTATATGTCACATAGACACTTGATACCCAAGGTGTCCGAAGGAGAAATAGTCCTCTTTCCTAATAAACCTACCTCTCCTCTTACCATCTCTATGTCTGTGGAGGGCTCCAATGCCCTTGGAATCATCCTTGTGTCTTTCTTCTCCCTCACCTTCCAAATCTAATCAGTTGCCAAGTCTTGGAGGTTCTACTTCCACACTAGCTTGAAACCATCCCCTTATTTCCACTCAAACAGCCCCCAATTTTAGTAATCTCTCACCTAGACTGTTGCAATTGTCTCATTGGCCTTCCTGCTTCTAATCTCTCCAATCTGATTTGTCCTCCGCTTGGCTGCCAAAATAATCTTCCTATCATAGTACAAGACCGGCTGACCTCCTGCTGAAGAGTCTTCAGTGGCTCCCTCTTTCCTTTTGGATAAAATACACATTCTTGTTTAACTTTTAAAACTTTTCACAGTATCTTCAGTTCACCTTTCTAGACTTTACCTTCCAGCCAACCTGGACTAGTTGCTGTTTCCCTTACATGACATTCTATCACTCTCTTAAGTGCCTTGGCACATAATTGCCCTCCTGTCTGAAATATTCTTCCTCCTCACCTTTACTTCTGCAATCTCCAGCTTCCATCAGGGCATAGTTCAGGTTCTCCTTCCTATACAAGGCCTTTCATGATCTCCCCAGTTATTAGTGCTTCTCACCCCTCCTCCCTTATAAAAAGTACTTCATACACATATTTCATCTTCAGAAGCAGTGAAACGGTGGATAGAGTTCTGGGCTTGAGACTCAAAGATTGGGGTTTATGTCCCACCCTTGATACTTAGTCAGTGTATCACTGGAGCTAGTAACAACACCTTCTCTAGATTTCAAGCAATTCACTTGGCTTTAGTGACTATTTCATCAAAGTTTTAATCTGCATGACAGGAGGGAATGCCCAACCAGGAGCAAAAGTTGGCCACGTTAATGAAGTCACAGATGCTTCACGTCTTTGCCTATACATTTTTTAGGTACCATATTCATTTGGCAGCTAGGCGGCATGGTGGATAGGTTGCTGGACTGGGAACCAGAAAGGCCTGGACTTAAATCCTGCCTCAAACACTTCCTAGTTGTATGACCCTGGGCAAATTATGGAGTCTGAGTTTCCTTTGTGAAACAGAAATAGTAGCCCCTACCCCTCAGGGTTGTTTTGAAGACTGAATGAGATAATAATGTATTATGCATTTTTCAAACCTTGGTTTTAGAATTGAAGAGATCACAAACTGCTATATGACAAAGTGGTGGTTGGTGGTGGTGGTGGTGGTGTTTATACATATCATGTCCTCTCTAAGCTTCCTGAGGACATTGATGTTTTTGTTTGTCTTGGTGTCCTTGTGCATAGTACAGTGCTTGGCACACAGTAGGCACTTAATGAATGCTCTTTTTGAATTGTACATTATATACACACATATTTGAATGTATATGAATACATCCAACAACTTTCAGTAATCTAGAACATTAGGGGGAAAGAGAGATATTAAATGAAATTGACCAAGGTGTCCAAACTTCACGTAAGCAACTAATTGTTATCTTTTCCATTCATCGTACTTGACAAGGCCTATTAAAATGTACTGGGGCAGCTCTATGGGTTTTGGGTGCTTCATCGGTCAATACATAATCACTATGAAACAGGCCCATCTGCAGAAGCTCCCTGTCTATGAAAAATCTGTCTTCTTCTGGGGGTTTTTCAGGACATTCACCATGACAATGGCAAAAACCTGTGAGGAGTTTGTCTCCCTATTTTTGTACCTCTGGGTGTACTGAAGATCAAAGGATTGTGGAACAAAGTTATCACTGTGGCTACAGCTGTCATCCATATGTGTGAGATATTTATCTGTGTGCTGCCATATGGGTGAACAATTCTTATATAATCTTAACATATGCCTGGGAAGTACCTTATTGGAGGAAATGCTTCAAGTCTATCTTCGCTGAGTCAAATGCTTTTTTGTGATCAGGCATTTAACAGAGCAGAAATCTTACACTCTCTGTCTCTCAGTTCGCTGTGACTCTGAACATGTGGTTTGCTCTAGAACGTTGTACCAGTCTGCCTACTCCTTTCTCCTATTTTCATCAAGGAAATATGTGCAGAGGCTTACTAGTTGCTAATTTCTTCTTTGTTACTTTTTTGGATAATGGTACCAGCTGTGGTATTTTCCATTCTTTTGTAATCTCCTACTCTTTGAGGTATCTTGAAAATCAATTCACATGTGCCTTTAAAACTGTGTTCCTTATAGCACAGATTTCCTGGAATAGATTTAGCTGGGTCAAGCTGCTCTAATGAACTTCATTTCCTTGAGTACCAATTCTGTTTTCTCATATAGCACATCACATACAGAATTATTTAAATCCAGATGAGATGGTTCCCCTGTCGTTGATGGCAAAAATAGATTGCTAGAGAAACACAGGAAGGACCAACTAGATAGAGGATGTATATTGTTTGGATGGTGTCATGCAGTTGGATGGAGAGTCCACTGAGCTAGTCTCTCAATCCAAATATCTTAGATGGGCACAGCAGATGAACAATGTTAGGGGCTAGAATTGACCAGGAAGAGATGAGGCCTCATTTTATTTGTGTAAAGTCTCTTTTTGAACACCAAAGTTTTTCCTGGTGATGCAGTACAGCTCTGAATTAAGGAGTATCACAACCCAGAAGAATTCAAGTCCCCAGTAGCGCAAAATGGTATGAAAGATATCACCAAAGAAATGTATGATCCGTAAAGGAGGCAGGCCAATCTTGTGCTGAGGTCTTATGTTTGTTCTTCGTTCTCGAAGAGGACCGTGGCATCAGGGAAATGATGGCAGGACTTGCAGTTGACTTTGATTTGAGTGAGGGAGGGCTGTGCACAGTCACCAGCCTCACTTTCTCCTCCAGAGCCATCTGGGTCCAGTGATCAGATAATCATCAGGATGACTGGAGATGACCCAGGATGCATTGGGAGACCCTGGCCCTTTCAGGCTAAGTCCTTTTCATGTACTCACTTAGGATGAGGTGAGCATTGTAGTCATATCCACAAAATATTAAATGCACAGGATAAAAGGGCCTGATTCACAGATCAAGAGCTGAAAGGCACCTTAGAGGTCATCCAGTTCAGCACTCTTACATTACAGATGACGAAACTGAGGTCCACAGAGGTGAAAGACTTGCTTTAGTTCACACAAATAATGAGTGGCAGGGATGGGTGCTAACCTGAATTAGTGGATAGAGTGCTCACCTTAAGGGGGTCACCTATCTGTCAGAGAACTTAAAAAATGACTTACATGTCACAATCTCTCCCTGGGCAGGCCCAGTTCTAGTTTGATGATGCATTAGCACAGCAGCCAAGGACTATTCGAACTTGGCAAAATAAAATGAGGGGCAGCTAAGTGGCACAGTGGATAGAGTGCTAGCCTGGAGTCGGGAAGACTAATCCTCCTGAGTTCAAATGTGGCCTTAGACACTTGCTAGCTGTGTGACCCTGGGCAAGAAAATTACTTGTTTGCCTCAGTTTCCTCATCTATAAAATGAGCTGGAGAAGGAAATGACAAATCACTGCAGTATCTTTGCCAAGAAAACCCCAAATGAGGATACAAATAAAGAAAATAAAATGAGTTTAAATCAACCTTGTTTTCAAAGAAGTAGCATAGTATGCAGGGCTGGGGAATGCCCGGATAGTAAATACAATGCTGAACTTGGAGTCAGTATATCCTATGTCCATATCCCATCTCTAGAACTTAATGTCTATATGACCTCAATAAACTCTTTTGATCTTCCTGAACTTTCTCCTTCCTCATTTGCAAAATGGAGACAGTAATTAATACCTGGAATGCCCACCTAACAGGGCTGTGGGACTCACTGCACAATGTCTGTTCAGGTGCTTTTGTAAACCTTCAGGTGCTGCATACATGACAGTTGCTATCTTATTAACTTTTGGAAGCTTATGTACAGCATTGGTACCAATCGATTCACAGAAGAACGAGTTCTGGGTCATATCAACACCTTATCAAAAATGTGCTATCTCCAGTTTGGTAGGCATATCCAACAAGATGTTGATGGTTTCTTGAATGGTTTTTCTTTTCTTTTCAGGTATGTTCTGACAGTTTGGAAGGTCAGACCTTTTTTTCCAAGAAGGATAAACCACTGTGCAAGAAACATGCTCATTCTCTGAATTTCTAAAAGGAAACAACATAATGAGGAAGAAGAAAAAAAAGTGAAAAGAAGATGGATTTTACTAGTAGCTAATTTTCATAGGCTAATATTCATGTAACTTTGAAGAAATATGCAGAAAGGATAAATTTTTATTCATTTATATGGAAATATTTGGACACGTAAAGTGGAGAGAGGGAGATGCCATAGAAAGTCAAGGTTTTTCAAGGCTTTCTGCCCATGAAATAACTATCAGGCCTGTATTTCCTAGCTGAATATTGTTCATTTTGAAAGAACTGGATGAAGAAATATTTTTTTGATGAATGGTATTCTTTATGCTGAGACCTCAACATATGCTCCCCCCAGTCAGTGCAAGATCACAATCAATTTATAGATGGATGTTGAGTAAATCTAGGGGAAAAATCTATAAAAATGCCTCAGATGTTCCCATATGTATGAGAAATTTAAAAGCAGACAAAATGAGACTCCCCTCTTAAGTTAACAGAAAATTTCATTAAATGATAGGTGCCAATCTTTTTTTTTTAACTTTTTGTGTAGCTGTGCTAAAAACTGATCACTTATGGAAAGAAATGCCAAAGGAATTTTTGATGCAAAATGTGCAAATCTTTTAAGTGATGTATTAATGAGGAAAGCCTTTTCCCCCCTGCAAGCATCTATTGGAACTCATACATAAACCATACAGGTTAACCTTTTAGTAACATAAGACCATCTGGTATTCATTATATGCATCTTTCTACTGGTACTGTGTTCTACGCTTAGCCCTCCCTTACCCCCAAGAGTAGAATATGAGAAGAAAAAACAAGTAAATGCTCAGAAAGTTGAGCTTTTTCCCTTTAAGGGGGGGGAAGGGAGGGTGCAGGGAGGGAGGGAGAGAGAGAAAGAAAGGGAGTATCTTCAGGTGCTTTTGTAAACCTTCAGGACTGCATAAATGACAGTTGCTAGCTTATTAAATTTTGGAAGGTTATATACAGCATTGGTACAAATCAGCAGAAGAAACAAGTTCTTGGTCACATCAACACTTTTTCAAAAATGTACTCTCTTTTGGTAGCCACATTCAATTTTCTTTAAAACTGTGTAGCTACGCCAAAAACATTCTTTTTGGAAAGAAATTCCGAGGAAAGATTGGAAGTCAGTGGATTTTATCTAAAAGAAAATCTCTATCACTTTCTAGGTTGATAAATGGGAGCAACTTGGGAGAATTAAACAGGCTGGTTGGAGAATAAAGAGCTTTATTTGGTGACAAGGTTTTTCTGTAATTACAGATTTGGAAATTAATTAGAAGATAGAAAAACCACTTTTGAGATGTGATAAAATATGTCCTATGTTCTTTGATTGTTGATGGTTAAAAGCAATAAGTGAATTTCTTTTCAAATCAAATGCAAAAACATTTCATTTGAGAGTATTGTGATATTAAGAATGGAAAAGTGATGACTTATTGGCACGTTATTTGCTTTCCATATTTTGAGATTAAAATTATATGTAGTTCTAGGGAGAGAGAAATCGTGATAATATTAGTTTGGTGTCCCAAAAGTCTTAGTGCAGTTTAAACCTCAAAGCTTTAAACTGCCTTAAGATTTTCAGTACACTCTCTACATTAGTTCAATAAGAAAGATGCAGGGCATTTCATAGTTTTTTAGTTTGGGGATTTTTTTTTCCTCCTGTGTTTCTAGCAAACAGAGGGAAGGTCAGTATATGCTCCCTCGGGGTTCTAAGTTTTCATTTTGGACTTGTGGGGCAAGATGTTTCTAAAAGGGAATGGGAGAGTCAAGTCCCTCCCTGCCCCATCACTCGCTCCCCTGCTTTGCTTCCATTGTGAGCTGGTTCCGGAGTAAGGTTGAAACTGCCCTTTGTTTAAACTCCTGAACTTGAAAGGCAGCTACGCTGACAGGCTGTTAATTTATGGTCTTAACCAATTTATGTTATATGTGAATTATAATTAATTTAAACAAATCAGAAGGAGGAGACGTAGGGGTAAATGTGCTGCGCCAAGAAGCAATGGAACGCCTCGTGGGCTTAGTGTCTAGAAGGGGCTAGAGCGTCCTGGGGACCCAGCCGGGTTCTCCAGCGCTTTTGGCTGTGAGCACCTGCACAGGGCCTCTGGGACAGCCTGCCTCCCACAAAGTCTGCAGCTTTGGAGCAGTTCAAAATGTGTTTCTGACCTGCTTTGGTGTGCTTTGGGTTCATTTTCTGCGCCCTCTTTTTGTTTTGTTTGTTTTAGGACTACATGCCAAGATCTTATTCAATAGTCTATGACATTTGTGTACTTTGCAAAAATTCTTGCCTGGAATTTGGATGAAGTTATCATGCTTTAAGGACTTTTTTTTTCTTAAAGAAGTATCCTTCTCCTCCCCTCCCCCTCATCCTCCACCCCATCCCCACCCCCGCTTATATTTCTTGGAGATCACGCTGTTGCACTTCCCCTAACGTCCCTTCTCTCTGCCAGGGGAGAAGCTGCTGCCGAATTTATAATTCTCTGTTTGTGCTTTGTCTCTCTAGTAACTGAATAGTTAGAAATGTCAGATTATTGGCAAATCGCTAATCCCATGGAAATAAGTTCTGTCTACTGCTCATAAACCAGAAGGATTTGTGTATTTTCTCCCAAGAAAGGGTAGATTGTAATACACAAGGCTTAATCTTTTAATACCTGGCAGAGCACTTTATTGTTCAGGTTATCTCCCTGAGTATTTATTGTTTTGGTTATAGATAGCTCCTAGATCAGTAGCCTTTTCTGTTTCTGCTACTTCTGTGTAGTTCATTTACTTTCAGGCACTCTTGATATATATTTTTGGATGCCAAATTTGTAGCACGATTTAAAAAATGTATAGTATGGCCCTAGAGATAGTGACTTCTGACCAGGAATTTTTCCAGGTTCCATGTTTAGGTTACTGACGATAGGCTCAGTGTCTTCAGCATTTTAGTAGGCCTCTAAGGGCCAAATCGGGTCCTCTAAAGTATAGTGCTTGTTACTACCAGAAGCCTAATTTGGAAGATTTGTCCCTCCACTTGTGCATCTAAATGCTCTAAGTTTCAGGTTCCACAAGCCAGGATCTCCCTCTTCTCTCCACTGCCCATAACCCCTGATGGTTCAGACTTCACAGGAGAGCCTAGGATTAAACTAAACTTTAACTCTCTGATAAATGTTAGGGTAGGAGCTCAAATTAAGACAACAGACTTTGAATTAAAAAAAATTCATGCAGCATTATCTATAAAATTATTTATAATGAGAATATATTAATATACAGATTTTCAACCGGTGAGGTACTCCAGCTATATTCACTACACACACTGCCTCCAAGGAAGGTTCGCTGTCTTTGCTCTTTTGTGAACTTAGATGTAACTAGAACAAGCTGCCATATTAGTGTGAAGTAAATGTCTCCGTACATTTATTTTGGAATACAATTTCCTCAGTTACTTTAGGAAGATAGCTTTGCAGGCATATAAAAATAAGGACAAATACACAAATTGGTAGAAGAAAATTACTGCACCATCAATTTTATTTCTGCTTGATTTGTTTAAAAGGTTTGGTATTTCCAATATGTCATTTTGCTTCTCTATTAACCTCTGACTTTTGCTTTTTTCTTTTTGTTTCTAAAGACATTATATTCTAATTAGTTTTGCTTTTGGACGAGTATCCTGATGAAAAGGCATATAAACAGCATGCTGAGCAGAACAATACCTTTATGTACATAATAAATAATAAATAGCTTCATAATAAATGGGTGTGGTGTTTCAGAAGAACACGTCTGGGTTTTTTGTGGCAACTGATTCTTCTTTTTCTTGGTCACAGTAAGGATGGGTTATACTAGACTCACAATTAGGCACATTTTATCCCATTTTATTAACCTAGCAATCACTCATTGCTAAGCAATACTTGAAAATGGTGCATCAGCATAACAGGTTTTTTTTCAGTCTTATTACTGCTTACTTATCACAAGCAAAGCTGGTCATTTATTTAGCTGTGACACAAGACTTTGTCCATCTCCACCATCTACCATCACTCTGGCCAAGAATTTCAGGATGATAGCACTGATCTTATTACAGTCTCATTAGCCAGGTATTCTAAAGCTAAGTAGGTTTACTTAAGCTTTGTTTGTTTACTGGTTTTAATGAGATCTTTTCCCCCCAGTTTCAGAGGAATGTTTTTTGTTGCAGTCTCAGATTTGGGAATAAAAGACAAATTCAGGTCTACTTGCCCACAGTATATTAAACTCCAGAAGCCAAACATTTAAGAGCATCATGTCTGCATTTGACACTTTAATGGTCAATGTTTGGTTTCTATCAATCACGTCATTGCACATTAAAATGCACCGACAAAAATAAGAGATCTGTCATTCATTCATTAAGCATCAGTAATCCCGTGCAAGATTTATGGGCTTAAGACTCAACAGTATGTGTTCACAGTAAATCCCTTTTCAGTGCTCAGACCAGAACAAATCTCCCTGTCACTCAATGTTTGCTAGTCAGAATGCCCCAATATAAGATTATCAAAGGTTTTCTTACAAAATGGCATATAAATCCCTTTGCCAGCAAGAGCTTAATTTAGGTTGGAGTTTGCCTTTTTTAGGGTCCTCCCAGACAAGATCTTGGTTATATCAGAAACACATAGGTACTAATTTATTATTAGCAGACCTGGTGTTAATTAGGGAGAATTACCAGAAATAGTTTGCTTCGTGGAAATTTATTACGGAATCACACTTTACTGATGGCAGGATAGGAGTTCCTGAAAGAAAGCAGCTCCTGCTCATAACGAGCTAATTAATTGGGTGCCAAAATTCCTCCAAGAAGGGTTTGGTCCTAACTATGAGAACCTCACAGGGTAAATGGTTCCTTTGCAGTATTTAAAATTTAAAAGAGGAAAGGAGCTAGGAGACATGGGCAACCCAGCAGAAATTGCCAAATGATATGGCTTTCAGATGGACTTATGAATGAAAATGCTTAACTCAGCACCAAAGTTTGTTATAGAATCTTTCCCTTCTACATGAAGTAGAAAACAATCTACACGTTTATTATCTTAGACATTCATTCTTGACCCTTATTTTTTAACGTAAATATCATGTGACAAATTACCTCTCGTATGAATAGAATTTAGAAGAAAGAGCCTTTGTGTATTGGGTCACACTGTATTTATGCCTAAGACTGATGCTTTTTTTATTTAATGATTTAAGAAGCAAAAGTTCTGAGTAGGTGGCAAGTTTACATTAATGATTAATAAGTGAGGCATGGCTTCTGCACCTTTTAACACACCCAAGTGAACAACATATAATTGGGGACTAGCAAAGTACTTTTAGTGATTGGCACTAATTGCACAGCTCAGTGGGAGCTGTTCTAAAGGAAGACCTGCCAATGGTGTTGTTTTGGTTTTTTTTTCCTCCTGTGTCTGTAACTGGCATGGCCCAGGGTGCGTAGTAACACAATAACAAATATCATAGCTATATCAACTATCTGGAAGTCAGAACACCAACGGTAAGGTTGTGAAAACTTATTTGGAGGCTTCCAGAAGCCTAGCATACGCATTTTTGTATGAGCAGATTCGGTATCCAGGCATAAAGCATTGCAAAGCTGGGTACATATTTCCTGGCATCCTCCTTTAAAGAAGCCAACTACCGCAACTGTGGGAAAAACACCATCCAGTATCCCAGATAAAGGTCTGACATCCAAGATATATAGATAATTGACACAAATATGTAGGAAAAAAGATCAATTCCTCAAAAGAATAGTGGTTAAAGTTTATGAACAGGCCATGTCAAACGAAGAAATGCAGGTCATCAGCAACCATATGAAACAGTAATATAAAACACCAACAAAAAAGGCAAGAGCAAATTAGTACAACTCATCAAGTTCCACTTCACAGCCATCAGATTGGCAAAAAGGTGGAAAGGGCAATTGCTGGAGTGGCTGTGGAGGGACAGGCACACTAATGCACTCTTGGTGTAGCTGTGAATAAAAACAACCAATTTGAAAAATAATTGGGAACTGTACTCCCAAAGGGTTCAAAGACAGAAGGAAAAGACTCATACGTACAACAATTTGCAGCAGCATTTTTTTTTGCTGTATCGAAGAACATTGGGTAATGACTAAACAAATCGTGATATGAATGTAATAGACTACTATTACACCATAATATGACAAACATGAAGATGTAAGAGAAACTTATGAGGACTTGAATGAACTGATGCAGCCAGAAATGACCAGAACCAGGAGAAAAATGTACAGGATGGCCAAATAAAGGAAAGGAAAACAACTTTGAAAGATTTCAGAACTCTGATCAACATAGTTGCCAAGCATGATTTCAGAAAGCTGATGATGAAGCATGTCTCACACTTCTTGGCAAGAGAGATGACGGACTGAAGATGCAGAATGAGTTGTATATTTTCAGACAAAGCTAGAGCATTGATTTGTTTTGCTTGACTGTATTTGTTTAAAATGAGGGCCTATGTGGATTGGCAGGGGGGTGAATACATGGATAGTGATAGATATGAAAATGAAAATAGGAAAGAGTATCAGTAAAACTAGTTCAGAATGGGACACAAACAAGGAAAATTTGTTACTGCCTTTTAACATTTTAAAATTCCCTTTTAATAGCAAACCAGGTGAGACCTAGGAAAGACCATAGCTTAAAAAAGCCAAAGTCTCCCTCTGCATCCCAGGCTATCCCTGGTCATCCTGATCTATATCTTAGCACTGGACCCAGTTGGCTCAGGAGGAGAGAGTGAGGCTGGCAACTTTGCAGAGCCCTCCCTCACTTAAATCCAGTTCACTTGCAAGTCATGACATTACCTTCCTTATATCATGGTACTCTTTGAGAAGGAAGGACAAACAACAAATGAAAAAACGAATGTGACCAGTTTATGATTTCACATGTATTCCTATTTTTGTCATTTGTGTATTGATATGTTTGTGTTGATGATTATTAAGTTCATAATTTAGGAAAAAAGAAATTTTTTAAAGCCAACTAGCAATCCCATATCTATTTCAGGACTGAGTATTCCTATTTCGTAATTGGGCCACAGACCTGTTTAAAGCTCTCAGGGCCTGAATTGTGACCCTTTCACTCAAATATATCTTAGTTGGTTTTTCAGCATTTTTCTTTCATTATAAAACACACACAGCTGGTTCTGTTCTACCCCGCTCAGAAATACCATTGTTCTTTATTTGTTTGAAATATTTCAGTACAGCATAATCCCTTCAGGTGTGCCTTTTCTTCTTTCACTAATGTATCACCAAGTGTCAAATTGTTCCTTAGGTAAATAGGAAGGTAAACTGAACTCCAGTGAATCATCCATCCCAATATTTCTTTTTACTTTCTTGAAAGTCTCCAATGGAGAGGAAACTATTGACAGACGTTGGCCCTGGAAATTTTGTTCATCTCTCTGAGTAAAGATCACAGAAATGTACACTTTGTTTTTGAGGATTTTTATCTTCTCAGCTTCTCTTGGTCAACTTTAGAGCTGAAAACAACAGAACTTTTCAAAGTTTGACTTTAAAAATATTCCAAAAGTATTAAGTAAATTAAATCATAACTTTACCAACAAAATCCTCCCATTTGTTAGGCCATATTGTTAAATAAAATCTAATTTAATTTCCATACTTATATATCTTTTATGAATGTTACACTTCAGTAAAGAGGATATTTTAAGTATTTCCTCCATCTTACAGATGTAACTTTAAGAACCAAATGGAATAAGGAGTAAGGTGCATCAGCATATGGAAATAGAACACAGAATGCCCAAGTTTAGTCTACAAGCATTTACCGATTGCATTGTGCTAAGGATGCAAAGAAAGGCAAAAGATAGCCCCTGCTCGCAAGGAACTCACAGTTTAATGGAGGAGAAAACATGAAAACAACTATGTATAAACTAGATCTACACAGAGTAAATTAGAAATAATATCGGGGGAAGGCACTGGATAAGGGGGGATTTGGAAAGACTTCCCGCAAAAGGTCAGAGTTAGTTTGATGCTTCAGCTTTGTTCAAAAAAGTTCAGAGTTAGCTTTAAAGGGAGCCCAGGAAACCAAGATGTGTTCTACCTTTTTCACTACATTATGATATTTCATGGGATTCAATTTAAGAAAATATATAAACCAATGTTGTTATGGTATTTTGATTAATTGTGACTTAGTCATTGAAATTTTATTTTTTCTTAAAAAAAATGACCTTTAGTGCTCAGCCTATTAAGTAATGGTAGCCTAAAGTACTCAAATAAATCCATGATCTTACAATCCAGCAAGCAGGCAGCAACACCATGCTTACGCGGTCTGTAGGACTCTTGTCTGCATCTGCCATAGAGGGTCCTCCCCCGCCCCCACCGGGTGCTGCTTGTGTTCTCTTGACTTGAGTGGATACCAGGTAATGTTTTATACAACAGACATTAAATACTTTTTTAAATAATCAACAAACAGTAGGTACAATATCGTAAAAATAATCTTTATCTTTGATAGAGCATCTTTCATGCTCTTCATTTTGCCAACGGGATTCAGTTCAACTCAAGAAAGACTTATTGTGTCTACTACGTGCAAGATAATGTGCTATCTGACTACATCATACTATAAATGTACTTATGTAATGTGGTATTTAACAAAATGGAACTGGGTAACAAAAGGTAGATTTTGGTTGTTCCACTCCATGTCTCAGGGAGACTGAAGTTCTACTTTTGTGCACGTTAGCAGGATAGTCATGACTGGGTTGTTAATTTCCTAAAGGGAGATATGGAGCTTGCAGTTATATCTAGCATACAGCAAATGTTTGCAGTCTATGAGTATTATTCTTTTGGAGGGTTTAGGATAAAAACCATCTTTCCCGGTCACTCCAGGAACAACAGTTCTGCTCAGACCTGAAGGATGCCAGTTAACTTAATCAGAGTCAGCTTCACTTTCCCTCTGATTCCCTCTTGTTACACACTCAGAGATTGTAAACAAAGCAAAACAAGCAAGTAAAAATAGAATTCAGAAAGCCATATGAGGCTTAGATATCAAGTTAAGGAGCTCTGCTACCTGGGGGCAAGATGAAATTTCAGCTCAACCAGGGAGAGAATTATCTCTTTTTAGGAGATGCTCTTAGCAGTCTCTCGGCTTGTAGTTTCTGAGAATCAAGGACCATTTTGGGGTGTCAAATTCTCAGCACACGAGAGTGGCCGTGGGAGTCTCCTGTTTTTTAAAGTCCCTGTCTTACTTTTTCTCTTACCATCTCTTGTTACCTCTGTTTCTCTTACCTTAAATCTCTCAGCCAGTTCTAGCCAGTCTATAGAGAGTTGTGTGCAGAGACAAGTGCAAAATTATAGAACTGTCTTTCAGGAGGTTGTTAAGCCCCTCCATGACGGGATTACTAGTGTATTTCAAAACTGGGATGAAGTGTCTGACCGTAAGACATCTGGGATGGTTTAGTTAGTTGGTTTGTGTTTAGTGTGTTTATTACTGAACATTAAAATAATCTCTATCTCAAAATCTTATCACAGAATCACTGTAATAATCCCAACATGCATACTGTTTTAATATTTAAATAATGCGAAGTAGCTACATTAATAATTACTTCCCCAGGCATATATAAACTGATGCAAAGTGAAATGAACAGAACCAGAACATTGCACAGTAACAGCGACATTGTAATAATGATCATCTTTGAAAGACTCAGCTACTCTGATCAATATAGTGATTGAGACAATTACAAAGGACCCATGAGGAAAAACACACCTCCACACATAGAAATGATGAACTCTGATTATATATTAAAGAATGCTCTCTTCTATTTTCTTTGTTTTTCTTGCTTGTTTTTGTTTTTTTGCAACACGACTAATACGGAAATATGTTTTGCATGACTTAACATATATAAATGTCATATTACTTGCCTTCTCAATGGATGGGAAAGTGGCTGGAGGGAAGGAGAAAATTTGAAACTCAAAATTTAATAAAATAATTGAATTTTTTTCTCTCTCCCTGCCCCCTGCCACCATCACCCCCAGCCACTGAGCTTCATAGGATTATAGATCCAGAACTAGAAGGGACTCAAAGTTGGACCTCATCCAACCTTGTTTTTTTATACATGAATAAGGGAAGTTAGGGGATTTCTGAAGACCCTGTAGTGAGATGGAAAAGACTTTTATGATTATTATGAGGTGCCATCTTATTCAGGTTTGTAGCTAACACAAAGCTGGAAATGATGGTAAGTGAAATCTCTTCATAGGCTAGAATGTTGATCTAAGTCTAATCACTTTTTTGGGGGTGACAGGGAGAGGGAAGGAGAGTCCTTTTGTATATGGAATGCCCTCTAGGAAACTGCTTTTACCAATTCAGGTCAGCGCCTGCTCTGTTGTTCAGTTATTCAGTCCTGTCCAATTCTTTGGGACCTCATGGACCATAGCACGCCAGGGTTTTTGTGGGAAAGATACTGGAGTGGTTTGCCATTTCCTTCTCCAGTGGATAAAGGCAAACAGAGGTTAAGTGACTTGCCCAGGATCACACAGCAAGTGAGTTTCTGAGGCTGGATTTGAACTCAGGTTTTCCTGACTCCAGGCCCAGCACTCTATCCACTGAGGCACCTAGCTGCCTCCACCTACTCTTAAAGAATTGCCTGGAGCCACTAAAGGTTTAAATGATTTACCTAAATCATACTGCTATTATATTTCAGAGGTGCAATTAAACACAGGTATTTCTGACTCAAAGTCCAATTCTGTGCCATGCTATCCCTAAAATGAAATTTATCAGGAACCAATGTAAAGTCTTAAACTTCCATTTCAAAAATCAACTTTGCAAGTACAAGATCTTGGAAGACACGGCTGGAGAGCAAGTTTTCTGAAAAAAATCAGGGAGTTTTAATGGACTGCAAAGCTAATGAGTAAGCAGTGAGATCTGGCACCAGAAAACTAATGAAATCTTACTCTTTACAGGCACAGTGTCCAGGAATAGTGAGGTGATAGTAACTCTGTATGCTGCTCTAGTCAGAACACACCTAGGGGCATTGTGTTCAGATGTGGCCATCACATTTTAGGAAGGACATTGACAAGCTGGAAATTGTCCAGAGGAGGCCAACTAGGAGAGTGAAGAGCAATTTGGTTTATGTTATATAAGGATCGCTTTGAAGAACATCTGTAAAATCAGAGGCTGTGAATAGATGACCCATGGAGTCCCTTCCAAATATGGGAGTGGGAGGAATAGGTCTTTGAACCTATGAACTACCGTATTTCACCACATAATTGTCAGATTTTATGCCAATTTTTTTTTTTTTTGCAAAAAAGTTGGATGTGACTCATTATGTGAAGCTTTTTTAAAAATTGTGCCAGCATCACTTTAAAATTATTTATTACTAAACTTTATTGCTGGCAGACAAACTGTACAGTTTAGCTAGTGCGGGAAGATATGTCTTACCATACTACATGACTTACTCATGGCAGCTTCGCCTGCCCACCTGCTTCTCTTGCGCCTACGGCTCTTCATTGGGTCGAGTAACAATACCACTAGTACGATGCAAGTCAGATTTTGGAAATATACCGACAACGTACACGCACTAAGAATTCCAGGCTCACAGCTCACAATACACAAGAGATAAATGCGTATCCATATGCCACTGGTGAATACATTGCTGCTCTGTTTACCTCTTAAATGGCATGAGAATTAGAACATGTGACAATTATGTGGTGAAAGGTTATAAACCAATGACGATGATGCCATGGTGACAGTTATGTGGTAAGATATGGGTAATCATATTTAGCCTAGAGAAAATCCTAGAGGTGACCACATTGTTTATCTTTAAATGTTTGATGGGCTTTCCAATGGGAGAGGGAATAGACTTGTTCTAATAATAATAATAATGCATAATAATAGGCTTGCTGCCCTCAGAGCACAGAACTAGAACCAAAGGGTGGAAATTTCAAAGGAAACAACTTAAGCAAGATGACTCTTTCAGGTGTGTTATGGAGGGATCCAAGTGCAGATTTAGGAAGTCCCTACCAACTGAGATTGTGTGATTTTTTTTAAACTGAGGCCCAGAGAGGCAAAGTGTTTTATCCACAGGAACCTAGGTAATGAGTGGCAGAGGGAGATTCCAGCCAAAGTCTGCTGAATCTGAATCAAATATTCTTTTGTCTACACCCTGCTGTCATCTAAGGAACAAACCTGTGATGTATATGGATGGAGCCTAGTCTATACAAGGGTCTGTGTCTTGTATTCCCTTTAAAAGGGGTTATCTTATACCTCAATTTGGAAAGAGCAATTTCAGAAATCATCCATTTTCAGTGGATTTGTTACCAATCCTCTAATATCTGTGCATTCTCATTCTCTCTTTTTCTCTGTCTTCCTTTTTCTCTCCCTTTCTGTCTCTCTGTTTCTTTCTCTCCCTTCCCCTCCCTCCCTTTCTGTCTCCCTGTCTCTCTTCTATTCTCTCTCTGTTCCTCCCCCCTCTCTTTTTCTCTCTCTATTTTTCTCTCCCTCCCTTTCTGTCTCTCTCTCTCTCTCTCTCTCTCTCTCTCTCTCTCTCTCTCCCTCCCTCCCTCTCTCTCATCTTCATGTGTAAACTGTGTGTTGTTTGCCAGATAGATGACAGCATCAGAGAGTCACAAAGCCCAGTCATATTGTTGGACCATTGGTGCCTCAGGGGGACATGGGGCTCACCAGTCCCTTCAGGGCTATGCCATTTGTTCATTTGTTACTCTTATTTGCATGGCTGGTTCTTTTCACAGCCAATACTCCCATGACCCAAGACAAAGGATATGCAGTTAACTCTTGGAGAAAATGGAGTTGAACTTTACATGTGACCCTATTCAAAACAGAGAATATAACGGATACGATGAGAAATGCAATCGAATGTATTTAACATGTCAACATTTGATGGTAAAAAGCTTGAATCAGGAAGCCACTGACAGTGATTCATGTTTAACTCTTTCTCTCTGTAGTGTGGTGGCTTTAGTTGCAAAGGTTAAGACATGAGGTATCAGTGAACATAAGTAGAATTAGCACATGTGACCAGTTATAATGATGAGGAATGCTTTGTGCATTGCTCAAAATTAAATTCCTTGATCAAAAGCTGTTCTGCCATTGTGTGGACCAGAGGCACCACTGTTAAGCTCACAGAAGCCTCAGTGAAAAATCCGGATGGCCTGTTTCCGTTTTGTATAGTATTTCTATGGAGCCAGAATATGAGGGAGAGTGTGGCCAGGCCATGACTGTGGGACTCTCTGAGCTATAACTATAGCAGACATAGGGAAAGAAAATTCATGCGTGCTGTGAACTGGGTCCAGAAATTACAGAATGGCCGGGATGGTGTTAAAAGCCTAAAACCAGCAAGAGTCATCACACCTGCTTCCTGCACTCAAGTTGTTAACATTCCCTTTTTACAAAAAAAAAAAAGAGAAAGAGAGAGAGAGAGACATAGACTGAAATATGTGTGGGGATGTGATATAGCTGTAATGCTAAGCTGTTAGGAGTTTTTGTGGGGGGAGGAGGCAACTTTCATGACCTGTACTGAAATAATATTGTAAGACAGACTTCTAAAGACTGAATTCATTATATCTGAAAAATCTGGATGGCTAGACACTATAAAATTTTTTAAGCTCCACGGCTTAGTGGAAGTGGTTGTAATGAAGCTCTTTTAAGCTTACCAAATATTATTACCATATTGAAAAAAAATCTGGGTGATCCTCAGAAACGATTTTTGTTATGGTATATTTTATTAATTTTATTATGTGTTATTAATTTCAGTTAGGGTAAAGCCTTTATTTTTAAAGAAATGAAGTTTTAATATAAAATATTGCTCTAATATAAAATGGATTGATCAGTTTGTTCCAGAATCTCCCTTTAAAGGAAAGTGCTCTGGCCAGCCATGTTCATTCTTTCATTTCTTTCTAGCTCTTATGTTGTATTCTTTCTCCATTATGCTCCCTTGTGGGTACCCACACCCCAAGCCTTTTCAGCTCTTGCTCTCTTCTCCCATTAGAATAGAAGCTCCTTGAGGAGGGAAACCATCTTTTTGCTTGTAATTATATCCCCAGAGTTCAGTGCAGTGTCTGGCACAGAGTGAGCACTCAATACTTACTAACATGTTCATTTGAATATATAATACTAAGGTAAAGTATAACCACTTTTCCTTCCTTCTTCTTTCCTTTCTACCTTCTTTCTTTTTTTCTTTCTTTTCCTTCTTTCTTCTCTTCCTCTTTTCTGCCTTCCTTCCTTCTTGTTTTCTTCTTTTTCCTGCCTTCCTTTCTACCTTCTTTCCATCCCCTGTCCCTCCTTCCCTTCCTTTTCTCTATTTTTTTTTGTTAGTTGCCTTTTAAGATAAACTTGATAACTTGAACTGGGTGCTAATAGTATTGCCAAGTAAGGGCCTTCAGGGACTCATTTTAATTGATAATAATTTAACAGATCAATTCTACATAAAAAGTATTTCTAAAAACTTTGAAAACAACCTAAAACAGCTAAACATTCTTCTGGATTTCATGCATTTTACTAATTTCTATATTAGACTCTTTAAAATTCTAGCTATATTGATCATTTTCAGACAAAAGCTTTTTGAATTCACATACTAGAAATTACCTATGTTGTCTTTTAAGATCATCAGTATTCTTGGTTCATTTAGGAATTTCTCCTTTACCTATACCTTCTTCTATTACTCTGCTTATTGGGTGGTTTTAACAATTTAAGTCACATTTAGGTCTTTTTGTGGCATGACATGTAAAATGCTCTTCTAAATCTAGTTCATGCTAATTTGTGTTCTGGTTCTCAGCAGTTTCAGTCCAGTGGGAAGTTCTTCTGCCTTGAGTACCTTGGGTTCTTGGTTTCATTAGAATGTTCAGCTCCTATTAAACAACCTTAATTGCTTGTGGATCTTGCCTATCCAGCCGGTTCTACTTACCTACTTTTCTATTTTGTAACCAGTACCAAACAGTCTTGATTATTACTGGTTTACAATGAAGTTTGAGTTCTGGTAGTATTCTTACTTTTTTTATTTCCCTGGAGATGCTTAGATGGACCTTTTTTTCTCTCCAAATGAATTTTATTACTTTTTAAAATTCAATAAATAAAAACTATTTTGCAGTTTGATATATGACACTCAGTCTGTCAACTTATTTAGGTAATATTGCCACTTATATCATATTGGTGCAGCATAACCATGAACAATGAAGATTTCCGAAAAGAATGTTTTAGAATACAGATAATTTTGATAATTCTAAGCCTAGAAATATTATTTTATGTAAGAAGCAGTTTAGTGTGGTGTTCATTGTATATAGAGTCACGGAGCCTGCTTCTATTCCATGTCATAACATCAGTGACTTAGCCATCCTGAGACTAGCATATCCAAATTCTTGACAATGGCCATTCTAAAGGGGTCGTTCACCTTCTTTTCTGACCTAGGATCCATACAGACACATGTATACGTGTACATACATACACACATACATATATACACACATACCTATATATCTCTAAATCTATCCAGTGGTGGGATTTAAATAAATTAACAACCAGTTCTCCACTGAACAGAGCCAAGGCACTGCCACCACTGCTGAAGTGGCAGGCACAGGACCCACCCCCGTAACAACTGGTTAGCCCAACTCAACCTAAAATTAGGTACTGGTTCTAGAGAACCGGTGCGAACTGGCTGAATCCCACTACTGTATCTATCTTACTGTGATGCAAGACCCTTGGTTAGAGAAGGGAGTTTCTTGAGTTGCCTACTCCTTGAGAATTAAACACCATAATTCTAGATAGAGGCATCATGCCCTTCATGAAATATTTTTTGTTGTATTCCTATTATTCCTTTTTCTGCTCAACACTCATCTCTCTTTACCCCTGCCCAGGTGACTATCTTCCACTACCTGGAATCACTCCCCACTATCTGGAAGCTCTGCAGGCATATTGAAAGATTAAAGAAACCACTCCTTTCCATCTCAATACAGGTTGGAAATAGTTGAAATAGTCTATCCCCATCTCACCTCTAAATATCCTCCCAAACTCTCTCTCTCTCTCTCTCTCTCTCTCTCTCTCTCTCTCTCTCTCTCTCTCTCTCACTCTCTCTCTCTCTCTCTCTCTCTCTCTCTATCTCTTTCTCTCTCTCTCTCTCTCTCTCTCATTCTCCCTCCCCCCCCATAGTTTTACTAGTGGTAGTCTCTTTTTTAAGTAGTTTAAAAAAAACAATAGCCTTTGTCTCACCCTAACATCATAAAAAAATCTCATTCCATTGCTTAGTCTTTTCTGTGTTATTTTTAATGTGAATTGTTTGTATGTCACCTGTTTACCTGACATCATTCAGAGAAAGTGTAAATGCCTTTCTTTTGATGAAAACACACATATTTTAACTGAAGTATATGGTCTGCATATGTTATTTGAACACAGGATATGTTATTTGGGAAGCGCCTCCTTATTGCCTTTACTTTTCAGAATATCATGGTACAATATCTTTGATTTCTCGTTGGTTAGGAATAGTCCTGAACAATTCTTCTTGCTGCATAAGGTTTTTCTCTTGGCTATCTGCAATTAAAAAACAATACAAACGAAAATAAATTCTGAAGTTTTAACCAGAACCTTCCTTGATGAAAGAATCTCAGGGCTTCTTTTTATTGGTTACCTGGAGATTATGCCAATCAGTACCTACCCTCTGTTTTTAGTATTTCTGGACAATTGCTTATAGAATTTCTTGCAGAATAATAGTCAGGCTTTTAAACTCATAACATTTTTTTCCAGGAAATCTGTGATCCGTAAATTATCTCTGTGCCTTCTGTCTTTAAAATTTGTCAATTTGTCTTATAAAGAACTTGTATTCATTCATTAATGCTGCTGACTGGTTCTACTTTGTCAAATTTTCTTCCACATCTACTTTTTTGAGTACCAAATATGTCATTCTATTTTTCCTGAGTCTCTACTATTTTCAAAATTTTTTGACATGTATTTGAAATGTTTTACTTTCATTTGTCTAATTGATTTCTTCTATGAGACTTCTGATTCCCACCCTTACTTCTTATTTAAATTTGTCTTTTAATTTTATCATTTCTGCTTTCAAAAATTTTACTTTCTCCCATTATTTCTGGGGATACCATAGAATGTAGTGTTTTCCTTTCTTTCATTTAATGTTTCTGCTTTCCATCACTGAATTAAATTTTCCCATTGTATTATGTTCTTTTCAAGTTTGATGCATAATTTTTCCTGTCTGTATGGTTCACTAATTTCTTCACTTGGTGGGAGTGATGGGGTGGCTTTAAAACCCAAACATTTTCTGTAGGCCTTGCCAAATTTAGAGGTTTGAAGTTACTTGCTTTCCCTAAATAATACACGTTCATTGTTGACTGGTTTTCCTTCTTTCTCTCTGAGTCTTACTACTTACTCTTGGTTGATCTTGCCATAATCCTTCTTTTCTGAGCAGTTAACATTATATCAAGCCTCTGAACTGTTTGGCCTCTTCCCCCTTCCACTGCCTGAATTTCCTTCTATAAAGTCTACTAAAACCCTTCTCACTTTGTGGGGTGAGTATGGTTCCCTACCTTATGAACATTCATGGAGATACAATTGTAGATAGGTTTGTATATTCTCTCCACTTAATGTAGAAGACTGGTTCTGAGTCTCCTCATCGTCCACAGGCACTTAGATCGTTACTAAGAGAAGAAGGATCAAAGTTACCACAGCTAAAGCTTAAAACGGAAGTCTTTTGGGTCATCAGATCACTGGGTAGTGGTAGGGGAGTAGATCATTCAGACCCCATGGTAATATCTCAAAATGCTGTGCTGTGTACAGGAGTGTTTCTCATCTTTTCCTTGTTTTTTCCCTTTTCTTTTCATGGATCTGTGAATTCATCGGTGTAGAGAAACCCTATGGAGAAAACTTCATTTATCAATACAAATCTGTATCAGCTTTTTGCTGGGGGCATTGAGACTTAGCCAAAGTCACACAGCCAGTCTGTGTTGGAGGCAGAATTCCCTGAATCTGTGGCCATCTCTTTCTCCTGTATGGCACACTACATCCCCTTTCTGCAGTGTTCATTCTATAGATCTAGTACATTTCTTATTTGGAGGTGGTGGAGCCAAGAGTTATGCTTGACCATCGCTCCCATCAAAATCTTGCCTATCCTATGCTTTATCCCCTCAAATATTTGTTCTTTTCAGTATAGGAAATTCAAAGAATACATCAAGTCTATTCATGGTCTGTTTAACTCATTCACTAAAAATCAGACAGTAAACATTCAGTTACCTAGAGTCAGTTTCAAAGTGCATTTAAAAATCAAGCTATAAATTTGAGAGAAAAAGGAAAAGTACCCATGGCAAGAGAAAAACAAAACCTATTTAGGACAACAACATAGCTATCTCATTCTGTATTTATTAAAAATAGAATCATAAGCATGATGTCCATCCAGCCCAATCTCATTTTACAGATGAGGTCAAGAGAGTATATATAACTTGGCCTATATCATATAAGTGACGTGGTATAGTGCGGTAGAAAGAGTACAAATAAATATAGGAGTCAGGAGACTTAGCTCTAGCCCAGGCTCTGGCCTCTTTTTACCTGTTTTCTCCTCTATAAAAGAAGAGTTAGACTTGATGATAACGTAAGGTCTCTCCACCTGTGAAGTTCTATAATCTTATGATGTCTTATATCAGAGAGTCTCTGTTATTTGATATATATATTTACATTCACTGGAAATCAGGATTCTTTTTCATTTCTTGAAAATAACATGTTGGGTTATGGTGGATCATGGCAAACTACTTCAATATGAGAGGAGGAAGTCCTAAGGATTTGTATACAGCCATAGGGGAGGTCTGGATTTTGCTTTCTTTTCTTAGCTGTGTTTTATAAATGAATTGAAGGTTTAACACTTCAGTGCAATTTGAAGAAGGGATATAAGCAACCCAAAGCCGGAGCCTGAGAGTTCCATTTCAGGCCTTGCTTCCATAAAGTTACTCTGGGAGTTGAAAATCAGAAGCGTGTTGCCACGGCTGGGAACTCAACAAACAGCTGCCTGTTCTGGGATGTAGATTATGTCCTCCATGGATATCCCTGCTGCATGGGTTTCATAGTCTCCTGCAGTGATATGCAAAGTTTCACTCTCACTGCGAGAGCCCTAACTCCAGAAATGAAGTTTGAAAAAATATCTTGTCACTTAGCTATGTTTATCTGGATTTTATTTCTTCCTTTTCTCCTTCCTTTCCTCAGTTTCAAGTTTTGCTAAGGGAACACTTCCCTAGGTAAGCCCCCTTGGACAAGATCCAATATGGAACCTCTTTATGATGACTCTTCTAAATTGTATTCTGATGAGGTTTCAATGGAGTATTTGGATCCAGAGATGGAGATTCTATCTCCCTCAGTCCTCTCCTATTTCTTCTCTCCCCTCCTCCCTTTCCATTTCTCGTTTCTCCCTGTCCTCTCATTCTTTTGGCATACGCTTTCTTATATCTATTCTGATATGATGATATGGGACCTTACTTCAAATGCAATAATAAATGCATTGTAATCAGAAAGTACTATATAGATATAAATGATCATTCCTAGTCCTTACACTGTCCATGTTCTCTTAAGCAACATGATGTATTGGCATCAAGAGGATTTCTCTCAGTTTTCATAAAAGATAAAATAGGTCATGTCAATTACATGAAATTGAAAAGCTATTTAATGACTTCATGAGTACAATATCATATTTCTTATCCTCTCAGTGAATAGGAGAGGACTTGGGAGGGAGAGATTTGGAAATAAAATTGGAAAAAAATAAAATTTTAAAAATAATGAAAAGCTACTGCAAGACTAATTTTTTCCTTCTTTTCTTCCTTCCTTCCTTTCTCCATTTCTGCCTTCCTTTCTTTCTACTGGATCTCCTTATCTTGACCCGACTGTAGGTGCATCATGGTCCTGATCCCACTGCTGATTGGCATAAAATATTTGACCTGCTTCACTTATAAGCTGGGCCTGTTTGCCACTCCCTAGGCAGCCTGATTACTCTCTTCCCCAAGCCCTACTCTCAGAGGATCACCACACTGGTGCCGGACTTAGTCCAGAATTCCTTAATTCAAGTGATCCACTAGTCAGTCTCCCTAGTAGCAGGGATTATAGGCATGCACCACTATACCCATTCAAGAACAAAATCGATATAACTAAAATAAGAAAGGAAGTATTCAATTGGAGGAAAAAAAGGTGCCAAATATTGCTGACAAGGATTTGATATCTAGGATAAAAAGGAAACAAACATAAATAAAATCAAAAGTCATTCTCCAATGACTCCCAAAAAGAACTATTAACAACCATACGAAAGATTGTTCCAAATCACTAAGAGAAAACCAAAATTTTAAAAAATCCAGAAATTGTCTAGTATGTCAAAAGATAGTAACAGTCAATGTTAGAGGGCTATACATATAGGCACTCAAATATATTATGTTGGCAATGCTAGAAACTGGTCCAACCATTCTGGAAAACAATTTAGAATTATGCTAATGCAGTGGCAAAACTGTCAATACTCTTTGATCCAGAGATTCTCCTGTGAGACCTCTACCCTCAAGAAGAGATAAAAGAAAAATCTCTCATATGCAAAAATATTTATAACATAACTTTTCATAGCAGCAAAGAACTGGAAACAAGGTAGATGCCCATTAATTAGGGAATAGCTAAACAGATTGTTGGTCTTGGATATAAAAGAATATTAAAGTGCTATAAGAAACAATGAATATGATGAATACAGAGGAACATGGAAAGATTTAGACAAAGTGTAGTAAGTAGAAGCAAGAAAAAAATACACAACGACAAGAAGATAAAGTATAACAAAAACAAAAAGAAACTCAGTGCTGAGAAATGGTAATGCCCAAAACTGTCCCCCCAAAAAGATACATGAAGATAAACTTCCCTTTCTTTGTAGAGGCAGAAGACTATGGGTATGGGTATATATGCTGTATTTAGCCAAGTCATATTTGGTTACTGTGTTGGTTAATTTAACTTTTTTTTCATCTGCATATGCGGGAAAGTTCTCTGAAATGGAATTGGGGAGATGTAATGGAAAATGTAAGTAATGGAATAACAAAAGATATCAATAACAATTTTTAAAAGGGAAGGAAAGTGACCTCCCAGTACTTAGTAAAAGTAACTTCTTAAACATTACTTGACAACCACTACTACTGATCTGAGTAAGCATTAAATGTGCCACCCAATGAAAACTCTGCCGTTTTCATATTGACAATTGCCTTAGACTCATAGTAAAGATTTGCCCAGAGGACACAGCTTTCTAAATACTTTCTCTTGGGTTCGTTGAAAAAAAATTACATTGGTAATATGGTCATAGATTTAGAACTAGATGGACTATTAGAAGTAATCCTATCTAACTCCTTCATTTTATAGATGAGGAAACTGAGGTAAAAAAAATAGGGCATAGGGGGCCAAATTTGTGAATCTGATATGCATGGTCCCAAAGGGACAAACTTGCTCTCCCTCTCTCCCCCCATCAAAAAAAAGTAGATAGAATTGGTGGGCTGGATAGGGAAGGATTGGTCTGATGGGGTGACTGAGACCAACTATGAAATTCTGCAAAAAAAAGTAGCAATGTGAAAGTTATGATTTAATAAATAGTTTGATTCTCCCTAGGACTAGAGGCCCGGGGAGAAGAGGATCTGGGAAAAACCAAGCTGTGTATTCCCCACCCAATGATTTTTGCACAAGTGAAAAATCAGGTTAGGATGAACATCAAGGGGAGCTCTGACTGGGGAAGTAAGGTCAGAGAATCCAAACTATTAAAATGACCTGGGAAGAGAAGCCAGCTGGCACAGTAGAGGAAAACTAGACTTGGAATCAGAAGACCTGGGTTAGAATTTTGGCTATGTCACATGAACTTGAGTAAACCACTCAACTTCATTGACCCTCAACTTTCTTGTAAAATGAAGAGATTAGTCTATTAATAGATGAACTCTTCCAACACAGAACCCTTTATTCCATTTTATTTACTTCGATGATCATGATGAGCAATGATGGGGGGCAGAGGGACCACTTATTAACCTCGGGCCTGTCTTTCCCATCAGCTGGTGGAGTCACTTTGCTGTCCCCTCAGTTCTAGGCTTGATTAAGCCTACCAATCCTCTCCCTGGGCTTTGCAAATAGATCCGTCTGAACTTGGCAAGCCTGTCAAAGTTATAGACATAATCCAGTACGGTTAAAGTTGTTTTATCCACAGGTCATTATTTATTTCTCAGAGGTTCCAGTCATATCTGTGGATGCTAAATCTGGTAGCAATGCCTGACGAGTTTGAGACAAATGAAAGTCATTCAGCCAGAATAAGAAAGGCTAGTCAAGGTTGATAACGGTAAAAATGGTTCTCCATTACAACCTCTCTGACGAATTATTCATCCAAATAATCCCCCAAATACTTCTCCCTAATTCAATTTCCAGATCACCATCTTTCTGTGACATCACTGGAACTTAGTGCTAATAAATTTCCCTTGAAACCTTTTGCTGGACAGATATCAAAATGGATTGCTTGAGGTCAGTAATACTTATCTCTTTGGAGAGCAGAAGTTATCAGAAAATAGGGTCTTAATAAGAACACTCAGGCACTTCTGCACCCAATCCCTGTCACAAAGCTTTTCAACCTTTAATCTAGGTGAGGGAACCCTGTGGCCTCAAGGCCATGTGTGGCCCTCTAGGTCCTCAAGTGCAGCCCTTTGACTGAATCCAAACTTTAGAGAACAAATCCCTTTAATAAAAAGATTTGTTCTGTAAAACTTGGACTCAGTCAAAAGGCCACACCCAAGGACCCCTGGTCTAGACTCGGACTGAAACAGAAAAAGATCAGGAAGCAGCCCAGACCAAGTATTATCGTATGTTTGAGAGACGTGAGGAAATTTCACTGCCCCAGGGAACTGGGAAAGTTGTCTTCAGCCAAGAGGGTGGGAGGAATAGGAACATATTCAGATAAGTTCTCGCTGGTATTCTTGAAGAATATACTTAAAAAAGAAAGAAAGAAAAGTGTACCATTTATTTTATTCCTAAGCCATGAATTTCTTTCAGCGTGTTCATTTTCTGTCTGTATGATGTTCTCATGCATAAGACTGATTAGTATTTGATATTAAAACGTTCTGTGTCAATGATTGCGTGGATGAAGACTACAACCTATTTATAGTTTAGTAGATAAATCTTACGAAGTTGCGGGAGGCTTAGAAAGGTTAAGTGACTTTCCCAGAGTCACACAACTATCAAAGGCAGGATTTGAACCCACATCTTGATGACTCTAGCATTCTATTCCAAATTTCCTTTCACACTACAATTAATTATAAATTAACCTGTTCTTTAAGCTATGTTCTTCATAAAAGAAGAGACTGTTTTGCAAGGTGGTTACCTCAGTAAGGCCTCTATTTCTAAAAATAGAACACAAAGGGAAGAAGAAAAGAGGTGTTAGTGTCTTGTATTAGGCCCTCAGTTTGAGAAGGGATCTAGATCACGGAAATCTTGCAAAACACTTGAAAATTTGGGGGTAAAAGGTAACTTGAAATGAACATTGTATTACTGTATTATTAAAAATTTCCCCATGGCACAATAGTATTAATAGAAATCTATATATACAATGATTTAACATATATATATACATATATATATATATATATTCATATCTAATGGTAATCAACTGTGAGGAAGAAAAAGAGTGATTTGACTCCAGGCACTAATGCAGAAAGCAACTGCAGGGTCTGACATTATTCCTGGAATGATCTTAAGCAAAACACCAAAGTTAGTCAACATCTCTCTCCAAATGCCAAAGAGTCCTATGAGGTGTTAACCACGTGGAGAGAGGAAACAGAACAGCCAGACCACCTTCATGTGGGAGAGTTCTCCATAAATTTTAAATATCAATTGTGTGAATTATACTATGGGTAAGGAAAGGAACATCCTGGAGTTTTACAAGCTTGTCTCAGATGTCCTTAATGCACAGGTGCACAGTTGAAATGAAAAGACTTAGCAGGAAGTGTAACTAAGCAGAGTTTTGGCATCCCAGAAAAGCTGGTTTCCCCTGCCGTGATGGTAGAGTTCTCCTTAGGAAATTTTTGTAAACAGGAAACTGGCTACTCGGAACTCTGAAGGTTTTACATTTTTACAAAAAGAGAAAAAAACCAGTGAAATTCTTATCAATGCAATCCAACAAAATAGGGATCTTCAGGATTCCTGCAAAACAGATCACTAACACAGCTTTTCCCTCTCCATCCATTTCTTGGTTCCCTCTACAATGTACCATAAAGTTTATTCAGGTGTCTCTGATAGTCTTTAATCTCCGTGACCTTTATCTAGGACTGAAGAAAAATGATCAGAGAAGGAAAAAAGTTCACTTTCTTTAATCCATTAACATCTTTCTCAAATTTGCATCATTTCAAAAAATATAAAATGTATTTTAAAAATAATGCATCTTAAATTTAATAATTTATTGTGAATTTATGGTTTTTTTCCTTCATTGAAATTTTGATGACACAACATTGCATCATGTAACCATATAGTATCGTGTTTTAAACAAGTCATTACACACACATATTCCTGCTGATGCATACTGGACTTCCAACAATGCACAACATGCTTGCCTGCCAACACTTTTTATTAAGACCTGTCAGCAGACTTGACCTCTGACTGGTTATAACTTGCATTTTGTGTGTGTATTTGGAAATAATGTGATCACTCTGACTTTAATTCTGTTACACAACAGATGAAACGTGTATGAATGGTTTTTCAATTTTTTTTATATTCTCTTCTTTTCTTATGCTTCCACTGCCCCCTTATTTTTATTCAACACCCCTCAAACCCAATGCTACTACTGTCCTCCTGGATTGGTCTAGTGCCCCCCAGGGAGTGATGTCATCCACTTTGGGAACTTATGCTCTATGGTTTTGAGTGGCTAAGTATCAAGTTGAACACAAGGGAGTTTTTCTGTGGTGTTTACATGTGAGAGATTACCAGTTTTTGAAGAATTCAAATTCAATAAAATGCTCTGCCTATTAAATCCATACTAAATTATAATTTAATTACTAAATTAACATTTGACTCTGAAGAAATTTTAAGATATTTCAATATCTTCAAATCGTCATCATCAAGTCTTTCTTGCAGGATAGCTGAGTGAAAATGTCCAGCCAAATCTAGATTTCTTCACCTTTATATCCAAACCAATAAGAAATACACAAAAGGAAGTCAAAGAATAATAGTCCTAAGGTAAGAAAATTTGAAACTAGAAATAGTTGAGGTGGAAAATCACATGGTTTTCATGACTATCTTTATGTTTATTACAGGTAGGTACCAGCTTCATGCTGCACTCTCTAACCAATACTATTGTCCAAGAACTGGCCCAAACTATAACCCAGAAGTGGCTATAGTAACTACTGAGCTAAAGGAGGTTTGAAACTAATTATAGGTGTAATGGCTAATCACCAAGGGTTTTCATTAGCCAATGCTTGGAGAGTGTATACTCAGCAAGAATTAAACCTAAGTCCTCCACCCCTCAAAAGGGAAATTCAGGAGTTAAGCTTCCATCAAGGTGGTGGGTACAGAACTAACCAAGTTACTAGGGAAATGGCAAAGAAAAGGAAAACTTAGGAAATAATATACAGTAAGAAAATTCCAGAATAAAACTCCAGAAGAAGATAATCATTATGTAACAATTACAATTAGAAAACCAGAAAAGTTTATGAAACAACTGCAAACGTTCTTAGAGTGGTTGGAAAGCCCATAAAAAGAAGAGAAGAAGAAATAAAGCACAAAATACATAGCTTAGAACATAAGTTGGGATACATTAGCTTAGAACATAAGTTGGAATACATTAGCAAAACAGTGAGCACCTTGAAAAAGAAGGAAAGAATGAAAAGGCATTTATGAAGCACTTATTATTTCTAGGGCTTTTGGGTTAAGGATCTCAAGCTGTCTTCACTGGGATCTGAGGACTTGCTTAGCATACACTGCCTCCTGTCTTTCAACTTGGTATGCCGTGCTACTTCAGCTAGACTCCCCTGCTTCCCAGTAGGGGGTGGTTGGGATGAAAGAGAGAAAGAGCACATGACACTGGAGAGAGTGACTAGGGATGCAGTCTCTTCCAGGGAAAGCCAGTCATTTCTACTTCAAGCATAGAAAGATGGCGCAATAAAGAAATCTAGAAAAAAGGGGGAGTTGTTTTGTTTGTTTCTGGTTTGTTTTTAAACAATAGAGCAAGAATTCCAAAGGGATTAGTAGAATCAGAGTCCAGGCTGAGGTGGATTTCAATAAGAGTACCAGGTGGGATAAGAAGAGGAAAGGATTTTAACTTCTAGTGATTCCATTCTTTTCTTAAGATTATCAAGACATAACAGAACCACTCCCAAGCCTCAGACACTTACTGGCTTGGGACCCTGGGCAAGTCACTTATTTCTGTTTGCCTTAGTTTCCTTATCTATAAAATAAGCTTGAGAAGGAAATGGCAAACCACTTCAGTATCTTTACCAAGAAAATCCCAAATGGCATCCAGAAGAGTTGGACAGGACGAATCAACTAAGCAACAATAATAAAAATAAAATAATATTCAGAGATTGTGATTTATATGGTGTTGTTTAATTGTGTCTAACTCTTTATGACCCCATGGACCATATGAATCCAGGACCTTGTATCCTCAACTGTCTTTCAAATTTCATGTTCATCGTTTCTACGAAACTATCTATCCATCTCATCCTCTGCCATCCCCTTTTTCTTTTGCCTTCACTCTTTCCCAACATCAGGGTCTTTTCTAATGGGAATTTTTCTTTTTTAGTCTTTGACCTTCTGGTAAATAGCCTGAATTAATTTCCTTAAGTACTGACTGACTTGACTACCTTGCTGTCCAAGGACTCTCAAAAGTCTTCTCCAGCACCACAATTCAAAATGGTTGACAATGTGCTGCTCACCTTTCCTTATGGTCTAACTCTCAGAGCCATGTGTTGCTACTAGAAAAACCATAGCTTTGATTATATGGGCCTTTGTCAGCAAAGTGATGTCTCTGCTTTTCAGTATTCTGTCCAGATTTGCCTTAGCTTTTCATCCAAGGAGCAAGAGTCTTTTAATTTCATGTCTGCAATCACCATCTGCAGTGATCTATGAGCCTCTGGGGCCAGAAGCAACTGCTTCCATTTCTTCTCCCTCTATTTGTGATGTGATGGGGACGGGGTACAGGCCCAAGCGGAGAACTTTTCCCCTTACCCCAAAAGAATTTGGGTCCCATTTATCTATGGGTCCTGGAAAACTCCACCTTGAATTTTCCCACTTGATCAAGTAAGTCTCTGGTGTTTGCCTTAGGCTATAACATTTAGGCAGCACTTGTGTGTCACCATGTCAGAGTCCCAGTACCCCTAAACCTCAACACTGGGACCAGTGGTCAAGATCTTAGTTATTTTGATGCTAAGCTTCAAGCCAGCTTTCATACTCTCCTCTGTCACCCTCTTAATTTCTCTTCATTTTCTGCCATTAAAGTGGTATCATCAAAGATGGCGGCTGGAAAGCAGGGACTTGGTGAGCTCTCCCCCAGGTCCCTCCAAACACCTATAAAAATGGCTCTGAACAAATTCTAGAGCGGCAGAACCCACGAAATAACAGAGGGAAGTAGGGATCCAGCCCAGGACAGTCTGGATGGTCGCTGGGAAGGGTCTATCATGCAGAGCTGGGAGCAGAGCAGCACCCAGAGTGGGCCACACCAGTAAACAGCAGTGCTTGGACCCTAAAGCTTGGGACAAAGTACTCTATACTCTACAAGCAGTCATACCTTTACAAAAAGCTCAAGGGGCAAGTAGTTGGCTGGGAACATGAACAAGCAGTGAAAACAGACTCAGATTCAGACTCAGACTTTGGAATCTTTCTTTGGTGACAAAGAAGACCAAAACATACAGCAAGAAGAAGTCAACAAAGTCAAAGAGCCTACATCAAAAGCCTCCAAGAAAAATATGAATTGGTCTCAGGCCATGGAAGAGCTCAAAAAGGATTTGGAAAAGCAAGTTAGAGAAGTAGAGGAAAAATTGGGAAGAGAAATGAGAGAGATGTGAGAAAACCATGAGAAACAAGTCAATGACTCGCTAAAGGAGACCCAAAAAAATACTGAAGAAAATAACACCTTAAAAAATAGACTAATCCAAATGGCAAAAGAGCTCCAAAAAGCAAATGAAGAGAAGAATGCCTTAAAAGGCAGAATTAGCCAAATGGAAAAGGAGGTCCAAAAGACCACTGAAGAAAATACTGCCTTAAAAATTAGATTGGAGCAAGTAGAAGCTAGTGACTTTAGGAGAAATCAAGATAATATAAAACAGAACCAAAGGAATGAAAAAATGGAAGACAATGTGAAATATCTCATTGGAAAGACCACTGACTTGGAGAATAGATCCAGGAGAGATAATTTAAAAATTATTGGACTACCTGAAAGCCATGATCAAAAAAAGAGCTTAGACAGCATCTTTCAAGAAATTATCAAGGAGAACTGCCCTGATATTCTGGAGCCAGAGGGTAAAATAGAAATGGAAAGAATCCACTGATCGCCTCCTGAAAAAGATCCCAAAAAGAAAACTCCTCAGAATACTGTCGCCAAATTCCAGAGCTCTCAGATCAAGGAGAAAATACTGCAAGCAGCCAGAAAGAAACAATTTGAGTATTGTGGAAACATAATCAGGATAACACAAGATCAAGCAGCTTCCATATTAAGGGACTGAAGGGCTTGGAATATGATATTCCGGAGGTCAATGGAGCTAGGATTAAAACCAAGAATCACCTACCTAGCAAAACTAAGTATCATGCTCCAAGGCAAAATATGGATTTTCAATAAAATAGAGGACTTTCAAGCTTTCTCAGTGAAAAGGCCAGAGATGAATAGAAAATTTGACTTTCAAACACAAGAATCAAGAGAAGCATGAAAAGGTAAACAAGAAAGAGAAATCATAAGGGACTTACTAAAGTTGAACTGTTTCGTTTACATTTCTACATGGAAAGATGATGTATGTAATTCATGAGACCTCAGTATTAGGGTAGCTGAAGGGAATATATATATATATATATATATACACATATATATATAGAGAGAGACATATATATATATGTATATGTAGACATATATAGAGACGTAGAGAGAGAGACATATAGAGAGAGAGAGACATATAGACGGAGGGCACAGGATGAGTTGAATATGAAGGGATGATGTCTAAAAAAATAAAATCAAATTAAGGGATGAGAGAGGAATATATTGAGAAAGGGAGAGATAGAATGGGGTAAATTATCTCACAGAAATGTGGCAAGAAAAAGCAGTTCTGTTGGAAGGTAAGAGGGTGCAGGTGATGGGAAATGAATGAGTCTTGCTCTCATTGGATTTGACTTGAGGAGGGAATACCATACACACTCAATTGGGTATCTTACCCCACATGAAAGTAGGGGGAAGGGGATAAAAAGGGGGACAATAGAAGGGAGGGAAGATAGGGGGAAGAAGTAATTAAAAGCAAACACTTTTGAAAAGGGACAGGGTCAAGAGAGAAAACTGAATAAAGGGGGACAGGATGGGGGGGAATATAGTTAGTCTTTCACAACATGACTATTTATGGGAGTGTTTTGCATAATGATACATGTGTGGCCTGTGTTGAATTGCTTGCCTTCTTAGGGAGGGTTAGTGGGAAGTGAAGAGGGAAGAGAATCTGGAACTCAAAATTTTAAAAGCAGATGCTCAAAAAAAAAGGTTGTTTTTGCATGCAACGGGAAAATAAGATATACAGGCAACGGGGCATAGAAATCTATCTTGTCCTACAAGAAAGTAAGGGGGAAAGGGATGAGGGGGAGGGGAAGGGGGGTGATAGAAGGGAGGGCTGACTGAGGAATGGAGCAATCAGAATATATGCCACCTTGGAGTGGGGGGAAGGGTAGAAATGGGGAGAAAATTTGTAACCCAAAATCTTGTGGAAATCAATGCTGAAAACTAAAACATACCAAATTTTAAAATTTTTAAAAGTGGTACCATCTGCATATCTGAGATTGTTGATATTTCTCTTGGGAATCTTAATTCCAGCTCATGATATATGTGGTTTAATTTTTTTTAAATAATATTTTACATTTTCCTCAATAACATGTAAAGACAATTTTCAACATCCTTTTTCTTTTTAACTTTGAGTTCCAAATTTTCTCCCTCTCTCCCTCAACTCCCACCTCCCTGAGACAATAAGCTATTTGATATTGGTTATACATGGCTAATCATGACAAATATATTACCATATTAGTCATGTTGTGAAAGAAAACCTGGAGCCAAAGGGGAGAAAAAACCCAACTATGTGATTTAGTTATTTTAAGTTAAATTAGGCAACATAGGCCCAAAAGAAAAAAAATGTGTTTGATCATAGTATATCACAATTTCATGGCTATGTTCTGTGCCCCAGAAATTCAGGGTTCGAATGGAAGTGTCAAGACTTAGCGCTGCAGGAAAATCATTGTGCCAGCATAATAAAATTGAAAACCACAAGGTTTCAACTTTATACCAAAAATGTAAAAAAGTAAACAAACATGAACATGATGAGAAATTATGCAGAAATCCCATTAAATGTTTAAAGGGCAATAAAACTGCCACTGACCCATTCACCATTCCCTGGGAAGCCTGAGACTGAAAGCCAAATAGTACCAGAATTCTCACCATAAAAGCAAAAAATAAAAATAAGCCAAAAATTGTCTGTGGGACAGAACTGTGGATGAGGCAGTTGACAAGGAGCCCTAGAAATATTCTCAACAGAATAATCCTAGAGTCAGCTTTAAGAACTCGAAGTATACATTTTGCTAGTTTCCACTCATGAATACAGGAGTAGTTATTCTCCCCAGAAATGGGGAAGGGATGTTGTTTCATTTCAAGGTGAAATGACCAGTTTGGAAAAACAAATAATGTAGTGAAGTTGCCTTAGACCTTACAATTCAATAAACCCAACTCTGTTTACTTTTTGTAGAAAAAAAAATTTGGAAAGGCAGGGAACATGGCCTGTGCTCTCTAGCAAAGGCCAGGAGTTCAGAAAAGATCCTCTTAAATTGGCTGCCTCCCTGGGCCTCCTTGGTGAGTGTTCTCATACACAGATGCTGCCAGCATAAAATGAAACCATTTTCAAAAGCAACATTTTACCAAAAAAAAAGTTCCAAGTATAATTTTTATATTAAGAAAAGAGGATTCTTAAGAAAGGGAATTTGTTTTATTCTGACCTTAGCAAATACCAAATAGCATGGGAATTTCCATAAACAGATAAAGAGGACTGTTTGTAAATGAAGGTCCAGTCTCCAATATGTATAGTTTGCTTTTCTTTTAATTACATAAGATTAACTTGTAACTTTCAAAACTGTCCTGTTTTTCAGGCACTCTTTGTGGCCTTCTATTATCTTCTGCCTGCTTTAAAAAGATGTTTCATGATCTCCTTTTCTCTTCTTTCTCTCTCTTTTTTTCTTGCTACCTTATTCATACCCCATCCCTGTCATCTTTTCGTTCCCCGCCTCCCCCACGATGGGAAAAGGAAAGAAAAACAAAATCCTTGTAACAAATATACACAGTCGAGCAAAACAAAATCAGGGAATTGATTTCTCTACACTTTTGTGTTTTGCCAAAACTCTCAAGGATAACCAGAGAATTCATTTCACTCAACAAGTAGTGGGACAAAGTCCTTTGGGGGTCATCTATCCAGCGGCAGGCTCCTCAGGCGCTGCACAGAGGACCAGTTCTGGTAACTCCTGCTTTCACAGGCCCAGGAGCAGCACAAAGCAGATCAGAAAAGCTCCAGACCATATCAACTCATGTAGGCTGCCTGCGTAAGGGGTGGACGAACTGCATCCATTTCCAGGGACGCTGTGCCTTGTTAGCCAAAGTCTCCTAAGGATGGTCCTTGTCCAATGCTTTTTAACAAGAAGGACCAGATAGATTCCAGCAATCCCATATTCACCCAGCAGTTATGTACTCCACCCACCACCAGAGGGCAAATGGAGAAGTACCAAACTCTAAGGTTCTCTGAGGTCTGGTGACCTCTGTTCCTTAGGTATGTTTCTTTCTGGAACTGAAGAATAATCTTTTAGTCTAGTGATGTGGTCTGTGAAGATGTAAACGAAGTATATGAAGTGCTTTGCAAATCTTAAAGTTCTATATAACTGTGAACTACAATTACAATATACTGTACAGGATTTTCCAAAAGTCTTTGAAGTTTTAGTAAGTTAAAACTTAGCAAGACTTTTGGGACACCCATAATATGTATTATGTATCACATAATGTTATATAAAATTGCATAATAACAACATATTAATGTAAGAAATGAACTGAGCTTTTGTTTCCACAGCAAATGTCATTTTGTTGGGGAAGGCAGGAAAAGGAATGGATTAGAAAGTCTTGGAAATGCTGATTAACTTCCACTCCACAAGGATGTGGGTGCCTGCTTATTCATATCTAGAGGCGAACAACTCCTGTTTTGTACTTTAGATAGAATCCACTATTCCAAAGGCCAAAGGAGAATTTCATTACTCTTCTTATGTTAATAGTGAAGGAAGCTTAAAACATCCTGGGTTTGGCCTCCAATCAATTAAGGGAATTCTTTTCAGGTGTGGAGACTCACCTGGGGGTGGGGTTTAGTGAACCCTGAAATGCTGACCAGTGGAGTTCAAGGCACGAAATTCGAGTCTGGATGAATTATAAAATAGCTTTGTACCTAGTTTAAGTGTGCTCAAACCTAGGAAGAAACTCTGCTTCACAAGGGCAAAAAAGACCAAGTCATCCATCAAATAATGATGGGAAATAAAAATTCTTTTTTCCCTATATTTACTCGTGGCCAGGTGAAATTCTTAGTAAGATGATTATTTCTAACATTAATAATAATGCAGTGCACCTTCTGTTGGGCTATCTTCCTAAACTGCCCTCAGCAGTTGGGTCCCTTGGAGGATTCCAGGTTGGAGATACTCTATGGGTCTACTGCTAAAAGTATAGTTCTTGAAATGTGACCAATGCTTTTACCTTCAATAGTCTGCTAAAGGGCACAGTTAGCTCAAGGCTAAAGTATTTACCAAAAGGAACAATAGCTAGGAAAGATTTCCCCTATAAATTTGGGTTGTATTCTTTTCAAAAGAGACACAGCATCAGTGGGCAGAGTGGGCACGAATACTAGGTAAGGAACATGTGGCCACAGCAACTCACTTCTCTGGCACTACAGATCCAATCCTATTGATTGAATTTGGGGAAGGAGGAAGAGAAATCTCTTTCACCCATTCTCTTAAAGAGCCTAAAGAGATTCCCTCTCAAGAGCTGGGTGTTTCCTCCATAGTTGACTCTCTTTTAGATCACCAAAGACGACTCTCTTACTAGGGTATGGCTGATCATTCAGCCAGCCAATGGCTTATTAAACACTATTAAATTAACTCTATTAAACCTTATTAATCATCAGTTTGATTGGAGTGCTTTTTCACACTTCTAAAGAAGTAAAGAACTGTAAATAGTGCTTTACATTTGCTTTCTATTCAGCCCATCTAAGAATGAAATGATAATACCTTTATACCATGTTAATGGGACACTTCCTATTTCCCCAATCTGTGATTCAGACACTTGAGGTATGAGCCCACTTAAAGTTTCCTGCTCTTTAAGAATAGTGAATGCAACCATTCAAAGTCTACAACTCACATGCTGGCAGGGGAGACAGATGTAAACAATTATGTACCTACATATAGATAAAATGGAGGGAATCTCTGAAGAAAGGCACTAGCTTGGAGGGGGATGTGGATGGTGATATTTGAGATAGAACTTGAAGGAGGCCCAGGGAAACTAGGAGAAAGAGGTGAGATGGAAGAGTGGTTGCTGGTTATTGTCCTTTGTATTTGAAGAGGACCAAAATGATATCACTTTGCTGGGATCAAGGTGCAGTGTGTCTGACTGTGGCTGATAAGACCAATATGAGCTCAGAAGGCTCTACCATAGGTCAGTTACAAATAGCCTATATGAACATTTGGGATGGAGATGTCTAAATTTGTGCATCTCATGTTTCTTTTGAGCTCCTGCAATTCTGCTTTACTCATAGAGCACAGTGCCTTCTTTGATGTGGGCAAACCATGATGAACAGCCCTGTGCTAGTGTCTCTCACGTCCCACAATTGGTTACAAAGTTCTTCACAGAGACCTTGAAAGTGTCCTTATACCACTTCTGACCTCCATGAAAGCACTTGCCTTGTGTGAGTTCTCTGTAAAATAATCTTTTAGGCAAGTGTACATTTGGCATTCGAACAACATGGCCAGCCCATCAGAATTGCACTCTGCAGGAGAGTTTGAATGCTTGGCAGTTCAACCCAAGAAAGGACCTCAGTGTCTGGTACCTTATCTTGCTAGGTAATCATCAGAATCTTCCAAAGACAATTCAAATGGAAGCAATTCAGTTTCTAGCACGGTGCTGGTATACTCTCCAAGTGTCAGCCCAACAGCCCTGTGGACCTTTAATTTGGTAGGCAGCCTAATACTCTTCTGCCCCACACTTTCCCTTGGAGCCTTCCAAACACTGAGCTAGCTCTGGCAATACATGCATCAACCTCATCATCTATGTGTACATCCCTGGGAAGTATGCTGCCAAGGTAAGTGAACTTACCCACAGCATTCAAAATTTCTTCATTTGCTGTAACTAATGGTTGCAAAGATGGATAGTGTGGTGATGGTTGGTAGAAAACCTGTTTTCTTTGGTGTTAGTTGTCAGACCAAAATTAGCACAAGAAGCAGAGAATGGATCCGTACTTTGCTACATCTCCGCCTCAGAGGCTGCACTGAGTGCACAATCATCTGTGAACAAAAAAAAATCATGCACCAGCACTCCCTCCATCATTCTGACCCAGATGAGCGAATATAGTGCTGTACACCAAATCTCTGAAAGCTGCCCACTCCTTTTCCGTTCCACTGTTGCCAGCCATGTATTGGCTCAACTTTCCCTCCAAGTTAGCAATGGAACTGTTTGTTTCTGCTCAGAGAAGAGCTCTAATCTGTTGACATTAAGCCTTGTAGTAGCCATTTTGCCTTGGGGCCCCTGCTTTTGTTGAATGTGAATATTTAGCTTGGAGAGGATAAATCTATGATCAGTCCAGCACTCTGCAGTACAAATTGCCTTTGTCACTCTCACATCCTGTCTGTCTCTTTGCCTTACAATCACATAGTTTATTAAATGCCAATGTTTGCTGCGAGGATGAATCCATGAAGTTTTATTGAGTGTAGGTAAAGAGAAGACAGTGTTGGTGATGAGAAGGTCATGAGATGCACAAGTCTTCAGTAGTAAGTGACCATTGCTGTAGATGTTTCCAACTCCATTCCTCACGAGGACTCCCTTCCATATCTGGTAGTTTGAGTCTGCTCTAGCATTAAAGTCACCCAGAATTATGTCTCTATATCTTCATAAAATTTTTCTTTGACCTCATCAGAATTTGTCATGGTGGGAGCATAGGCACTGATGATGGTGACATGACGTTTTCCTACAAGTGGCAATTGCATTGTCATTAGCCTGTTTTCACTCCTTTTGGTAGGCATACAAGCTTGTTGACTAGATATGTTTTGATTGCGAAACCTACACCAGCTTCATGGTGTTCCTCTTCACTGTAGCCACTCCAGAAAAATGTGTATCCAGCTCTGACTTCAGTAAGCTGGCCTTCATTTGCCAGCCTTGTTTCACTCATGGCTGCTATTTGGATGTGATACCGGCTGAGTTCTCTCACAATAAGAGCTGTTTGTCTTTTAGGTCGACTGGATTTTGTGTTGTCTATAAGTGTGCATGCAGTTCATGTACCAATGGCGAGTGGAACCATCTTTGCAGAAGTTTTTGTACATTTTTTGTGTGTTTTGACCACCAAGTGGGATCCCTGCTAGGGCTGGGTGAAGCAGACAATTTTTAGGGCACCTTTTCTAGCCCCTTCCTCACACTAGTAGCAGTGCAGTCCTTAAAAAAGTCTGCTCAGAAACCCACAGGGCTGCTGAATCCCACAGTTGCTTCAGCCCAGTGAGAATACTACCCTATGTCCTGGGCCACCTGTATGCCGTGTTGTGTCTACAGCTCCCAGTGTATCCATACCTGCTGTGTCATCACTTGCTTGTCACCACAGGACTTTAAGGTAGGTAAAAATGGTAAAATGGTATCTATGATGTTTTTTGATTCACACCTAAATTGGATTTAAGTGAGGCAGAATTGCGTGAAATCATTGGCCTCATTCTCTCTTCCAGTCATCGGAGTCCAGTGACACAGCAAAAATCAACACTACTGGTGATGGCTTGGACAGTGGATGACCTTGGCATCTTTGATGTCTAACCAAGCTCTAAGTGCTCCATGGAGCCTGCTTAAGCCACCTTCATGGTCATTGGAACAAGTGGTTCTCATCCCCCTATTCTGCCAGGTAAAGTCTTCACATGCTTGGGGTAGACACTCTTCTAAATCACCAATGGGTTTGGGATCCCTCAGTTACCTTCAAACTGGTTTATCCTGTCTGCTAAAATGGCTTAGTGGGGTGTGGCCACTGTACATGCTATTGTTTCTTGGAGTCATAGGCAAGAGTTGGGTAAATAAGGTGGACACTAGAGGTGGATGAGCACTCCTGAAAAGGGCTCAGCAGCCCTCACCCCAGAGGTACTAGTCTTCCCTGAACATCCATATGCCCCCAATGGCATGGAAGGAACAATCTCTACAAAAGATGGCCACTGAGGCAATTGAGTTGTATTGTTGTAAGTTTGTAACTGAAAAGCCTAAAAGAAATGCGAAAGACTTAGGACAATGTACAACTAAGGCCACTAACACTGAGGCAGCTGAGACAACTCGGGAAGATTTTCTAGTCTTGCCAAAGAAAGTTGACCATGGTGGCCTTCCTGAGGAATTGTCAGTAGAGGGAAATACTTTAAGCTATATACCAACCAAAGGCAGCTTGGTGGTGCAATGTACAGAATGCGAGACTTGGAGTCAGGAAGACCTGAGTTAAAATCAGACCTCAGGTACTTAGTAGCTGTGTGGCCCTGGGCAAGTCACTTAATTCCTGTTTATGAGCTAGAGAAGGAAACGGCAAACTACTCCAGTATCTTAGCCAAGAAAACTCCAAAAGGGGTCACTAAGAGTCAGACACAACTGAAAAATGACTAAAACAATACACCAACCCATTTCTCAGGAAGAAAAGTCACTAGAAAAATTGGGAGCCACACTAAGTACTAAATCATTGCTTTATCTATGAGTGAGAAGGTAGTACATAGATAACACAGACACAAAGTTGGCATTCTTTCTGGACACGGACTGTGTTTCCTGGCTAGAAAAGCCTTAGGAAAACTGGTTGGACAGATAACAGTGGGCCCAAGACTGTTGGGGGTCATTTGGTCAGAGGAAGCAATGAGACTGATGGAGAATCCAAGAGGGAGAGAGTCAGTGGAAGTGAATAACTTCATGGGTACATAGCCAGCTCCACGTAGTACAAATGATCCAAACTTTCACCAGGATAGTTGAAGGGGATGGGTCAGAAGATGAAGTCTATGCTAATGTTGTGTCTAATACCATGCAGCATAAAGGAGACAAGCCTGTTGAGTCCCTCCTCAGAGTGGAACAATTGTTGTTAAGCCTGACAGAGAGAGGAATAGTGGATCCCAAGAATGCAGGTAACATTGGTCTGCAGAAGCTAAGGCTTGATAAATGACCCAAGCATTCAGGATCATCACAACAGTGCTGACACCAAAACCACTGCCAATGATGCCTGAAGTAAGACAAGTCCTTCTGAACTTAGGTGAGATCTACCATAAAGGACTAAGCTATCTGTGACAGACACTCAAGTAGCTGCATTACAACACAACAAGAACAGATGGATGTTTGTAGCAGCTCTTTTTGTGGTGGCCAAGAATTGGAAATTGAGGGGATGCCCATCAACTGGGCAGTGGCTGAACAAGTTGTGGTATATGAATGTAATGGAATATTGCTATGCTATAAGAAATGATTGAGCAGGCAGACTTCAGAAAAACCTGGAAAGACTTACATGAACTGGTACTGAGTGACACGAGCAGAACCAAGAGAACATTGTGCACAGTAATAGCCACATTGTATGATGACTGACTTTGATAGACTTAGCTCTTCTCAGCAATACAAGGATCTAACACAACTCCAAAAGACTCACGATGGAAAATGCTATCCATATCCAGAGAAAGACCTATGGAGTCTGAATGCAGATCAAAGCACACTATTTGCTCTCTCTTTTTTTGTTTTGTTTTGTTTTTTCTTTCTCATGGTTCCTCCTATTCGTTCTAATTCTTTGCAACATGACTAATGTGAAAATGTTTAATAAGAATGTATATGTAGAGCCTATATCAGATTGCATGCTATCTTGGGGAAGAAGGAGAAGAGGGAGGCAGAGAAAATTTAAAACTCAAAAGCTTATGGAAGTGAATGCTGAAAACTAAAAATTAATTAATTAATTTTAAAAAAGAACAGATGGCTGGTGAAGGACTAAGAGAAGTGATGTAAGTCAAAAAGCAAGGTAGTCTTCTAACCATCTTAAATTCCAGTCAAATGAAAGCTATGGATTGTGGAAACAATGGCAGAAATTGGAGCTGGGTGATGAAGTGCTGTATAATAGTGTGACTGATCCCACACATGGAACCAGGAAGCAGCTGGTGCTACCCAGAGCTTACCACCCAACAGCCATAAATGTCTTACATGATAACTTTTGACATATGGGTCAATATAGGACATTACATCTGGTAAGAAAAAGATTTTACTGACCCAAAATAGTTATAGATGTTACCAAGAAGTGTGAAATTTGTGCCAAAGAAAAACATCACCAACTTGTGCTACATTTTTGAAAAATCTAAGTAGCAGCAGGCCATCTGTATTGGCTTTCTTGGAAGAGCTAGTAAAAACATGTCTTATTTGAGTGGTGACAGATCATTTCACCGGGTATGTATAAATATACCCAACCAGAAAGTACTTACTATTGCTAAAGTGTTATGGGAAAAGTTTTTCTTAGATTATGGATTCCCTGACAGGATCTACTATAACCAAGGTGGGAATGTCTAAATCTGAGAGCAAACATTATGTGTAATAAAGAAAAGTTAGAAATTGTTCCAATAAGATTGGGGATAAAGCAAGGATGTGCATCGTTACTCCAACATAGTACTAGCTGTTACAATAAGACAAGAAAGAGAAATTGAAGAAACAAACATGGACAAAGAAGAAATAAAATTATTATTTTTCCAGATGATATGGTGATTTCCGTAGAAAATCCTAAAGAATAAACCCAAAATAAATTGAAATAAATTTAGCAAAGTTTAAATCCATAGAAAGCATCAGCTTCCTGAATATTATCAACAAAACCTAGCAGAAAGAGCTAGAAAGATAAATTCTATTCAAAATATCTATAGAGACTATAAAATATTGGGGAGTATATTTACCAAGGTCCAGTCAAGAATTAAATGAATCCAACTATCAAACATTTTTTGCTGAAACAAATACAGATCGAAATAACTATAGAAACATTAATTGTTCATGGGTAAATGGAGCCAGTGTAATAAAAATGACAGTGCTACACGAAATAATTTACTTATTCAGTGCTATAAGCCACCTACCAATAGAATGTTTTCTAAAGGTAGAAATTTAAAAATGAAATTCATATGGAGGAGCAAAAAGTCAAGGATATCATTTGTAATGATGGAAAAAGTGGGAATAACTATTAGTACTGAATCTCAAACTTTATTACAAAGCAGTAATCATTAAAATGATTTGGTACTGGCTAAAAGATATAGAGGTCAAGTATGGGAACCAATTAGGTACGCAGAATGGAGAAGCAAACAAATAAAGTAGCCTAGTGTTGGATAAATCAAAGACCCTAGTTACTGACTGATAAAAACTGCTGAGAAAACTGGATAGCAGTCTGGTAGAAATCAGGTTTAGACCAATACTTCACAATGCATGTGAAGAGGAGCACCAAATGTCATCTAGATCAGGGCTCACAAAACTGTGGCCCAAGACCCAAATCTGGCCCTCCATGTATCTTCGTAGGGCCCAAGAGTTAAGAATGGTTTTGCATTTTAAAATAAAGTTTTATTGTATTTAAAATTATAAAAACCATTCTTAATTTGCTAGCCTTAAAAAATATGTGGCAGCCTGGATATTGCCCTGGGACTGTAGTTTGCCAACCCCTGATCTAAATATAAAATGTCACATCATATTCACATCAGAGGAGCAAGGAAGAAATTAACTTTCAGATCTATAAATAAAGGACAAATAATAGAGATCACATAAGATAAAATGGACAATTTTGATTGCATAAAATTTAAAATATTTTACACAAACAAATCTAATATACTAAAAAGGACAAGGTAACTGGGGGGAAATCTTTGCAGCAAGTTTATCAGACAAATGTCTCATATTCAATATATATAAGGAACTGTTATAAATCTAAGAGCCATTTCCCAATAAGTAAATGTTAAATGATATGAATAAGCAGTTATTTTTAAAAATACTTTTAAAATTAATAAGCATTTTAAAATTAATCTGTCCCTCCTTCTATTCCCCCTGTGAATAGATGACATGTGAGGTATAAAAAGGAATATAAGCCTTCAAAGTGTCACAAACCAATCAGTTTATTTCTCACAGATAATGTGGTACATCTAGCAGGATGTCAGATTAGCCACTCTAGTGTCTCATTATACTTTTGTCATTGGTACCAAATAGGTAGGTGTCATGGTGATATCACATCCAGAGACTGTGGCTATTATAAACGGAAGTATAATTGACATGTTAAATTCACACTCCCTCCCTGTCTTTCTCTCTTATGTTTTAATGCCCCACTATTTAGTGGGGTAATAAATTGTCTTTCCATCTTCTGCAGCCCCCATTTTGTTTCTTGTACCTGTGGCTATGATATCTGTGGACACCTATTTATTTCCCTCTGGATACCAAAACTTCCCACCTAATTTTAGTCATGGGAGTTCCAAATAGGTGGAGTAAAAAATTAAATAGCACCCTCCTTTGACCTCATTGGGGAAGGCCTCCTCTGTGGGCACAGGAAAATAGAGAGGAATATGGCAACCCAGAAAGTCTGGACAATGGCTTTGATGGTGAGATATCAATAATCTATGTTATCTATTATATTAATTATGTATATTATCTAATTATATATAATATGATATACATATATACATATCTGTATTATATATGTATATATTAATTGCAATAACCATTGCAATAGTTATGCTGTATCCAATGTGAGTGTAGGTTGAATGTAGGTTGGACTCTTCTGAGGGTCCTGGGCACAGTGAGGAATGAAAATACCACTACCACTACCATCAGACAAGAGAGACTTCTTGCGCTCACTTTTCCTTACAAGATTTAGAGTTATTCAGTACCCACTAGAGAGTATGTATATGTCTGGTCATAGGATCACTGCCACACCCTAACCTCAAGTAGGGTCCAGTAGCAAGCTAGGAGCTACTTTCCAAAAAGTGCATGGTTTGTTATGGCCCCCACTGTGACTCGATCTAGAATCTTTGGTGCCTTTGTACTTTTTGTGACAGGTTCCAATCAGCTGTGTCATTGACGACTGACATTTGTAATTCTATGCAGTCCTGGGCATGAAAAAGGTCTGGTTGGCAGGGCTTGTTTAACTCCATCTTGGACTTATTCAAGCACTCCCGGCTGTTCAAGTCCCTAGGAAAAGAGTGCTATTGGGTCACCAAATATAAAGTTTTGAGCAAAAGACCAAAGTGAGGCCATCAATTCTTGGTTCTCTTTTTTGTTTCTAGGGGAGATCATGGCTAACAATTTATCCTTTACTGGCAGAGGTATATTCTGCGGAGCTTCTAGGAACTCAACTTGATCTAATTCTAAGAGTTTATCAGGATTAGTAACTTAGCCAACCTCTTTCAAAATTTTTAGGTGAGTAAACTTTGTTTGCTGTGCCTCCTGTTCCATTGTTGGTGACCAACACAATGTAATCTATTTAATATGGGACTGACAGGGAGCAAGGAGGCCTTGCAAACCATTGACCCTCCCCACTGTTGACATTGCAAGGCTGTTTACTGCCCTTGTGATGGGGCCTGATGAAGGTGTTTTGCCTTCTTTGCCAGGTGAAAGCCAACTGGTCCTAGTCCTCCTCTCTGAGAAGCACTGAAAAGATGTAATTGAAAGTAATCTCATCACACAGAGAATCTTTCCTCCAGGCCATCAAATTTTAACCAGATGTTAAAACTCTGTGTTTTGAAAGGAGGAAATCTGCTGATAATCCCTGTGATAAAGCTGTGAACTTCTGCATAATCAAGAGGCTGATGCATCTTCCCCCTACTAATTATTTGGAATAACCATTCATCCAGTTGTTTCCCATTTCTTTGCATATACTTGTCTTTGGTTCTCTCTTTCACTGTAATACCTTAGTTCCCCTCTCACTACTGCCCCTTGAGTCTCTGTCATTACTAGTTGGAGGGCAGAGGTAGATGTTTCCCCTGATAATGGGACTTCCCCAGTTTTCCCTGACTGATCAATAACAGTGAGTGGTAGCCATAGGAGCAAATGTTTTGTTTCCTTTGGATTAGTTTCAATGTCATGCTAAACCCAACAAGCAAAATTATCACTATTCTGGAGGACTAATTCCCTTGGCCACTGGGTGCCCGATAGTACCTCCCCAGAAGCCTTGTCAACTCTTTCAACGGAGATTCATCCCAACTCTTGGAGATCTCTACTTCCTTCTTGTTCTAGAGAAACAATTTCCCAAATCATGGTACCAGTTGTGAGGAGATTGTGGATGAGGTACCAAGGAGGAAAACAAATGCTCAAAGGAAAACAAGCACTCACAAGTCAGACAGTTTATTACTCACAGACATGTAGCTTCTCAGACCTTCAGTTCCACAGACAAATATGGGCAATGGAAGAGGCAGCATGGGCATACATACAGTACGATGCATACCCTTATCGAGGGCCTAGAGTTTCAAATCTCTGCCTTTATATCATTTCTTGTGGCATAAAGATACTCCATTACATTCATATACATGATTTGTTTAGTCATTCTCCAATATGTAGACTCTCCATTAGTTTCCAATTTTCAGCTACCAAAATTGCTATAAATGTAACATAAAGCTGCTATAAACACTTTTGTACATATAAATATTTCTTCTTTCTTTGATTTCTTTGAGGGCATATTAGTGGTCAAAGGATATGGCACAATCTCAGATTGCTTTCTAGAAGACCTGAATCAATTCATAGCTCCACCAAAAATAGAACCTATTCTTCCATAGCCTCTCCAACATTTGTCAAGCTCTTCTTTTGTTATCAAAGTTGTTTTAATTTGCATTTCTCCAATGCTTAGTGACAGAGTATTTTTATGGCTTTTAAATATGAATAGATTTAAATATTTAAATATGAACAGACACTAAAAGCCCTTAGGCTATACACCTTTGTGAGTGGGCTGGCAACATACCTAGGCTATATAGAATTAACTTAACAATCAAACCATAGGTTTCTTAGAAGAAAATTTCTCGTGAGTTTTAAATACAAAAAATATAGCCTGCCCTGAGAAAAACCTTTGATTTAAATCTTTAAAGTAGGTAACAGTTAAATACTTCAACTATGAAGGAATGCCATCTCAAATAACCTAGGATTACTCTGTTGTCATGATAAATCAGATATTGAAATAAGAAGTTCTGAAAAGCCAAACAACTCTAAATGTAACCCAAAATAAGAGAGCCTAACTTGGTTGAGCTTGATCATCAATTATAAAAGATGAGCTTTCAGCAAGAGAAAGGCTTTTGAAACAAACCTAAAACAAAAAAGCAGCATTTGACATTGGGCATCCCCAAAAATAGTGGTGGGAAAGCTAAGTCCCTTATTCGTAGGAAGGGAATTTTGAGGCAGTGCCATACTTTGTTGAATAAAGCCCCAGGATATTTGCATGGTTTTCCTGGCACAATTTCATGTTATGTTCACGGTAGAGTAGATGCTTATGGGAAGTTCTGGGAAGTTGTATATGGCTAAAATGATATTCACCATAAGTTATTTGTAGTTCAGTAAATTTTAAGACTCAGCCTGTGACAGCTTACACAACTGTGAGTTTTGAAAGAGTTGTCTAAATCATGGGTTTGCTATCCAACAGTAGATAACCAAGCAGGAACATCAATCTTTTTCTTAATTCCTGAAAAGTATGTTCCAAATAAATTTTAAGTTTATAATGATACATGCCATGATGAGCATGAAGTATTTTGTGAGAATCAGAAGTAGAACAGAAAGAATTGTAGCTATTCCCATGCAATGTGAAATGTACTATATATAAAGTAACAGCAATATTGTGTGATGATCAGCTGTAAACGAATTAGCTATTCTTAGCAGTACAATGATCCATGACAACTCTGAAGGACTTATGATGAAAACTGCTATCTATCCCCAGAGAAAGAAATGATGGTGTCTGAATACAGATTGAAGCATACTCATTTTTACTTTTTCTTGACAGTTTTCTTTGTCTACGTTTTCTTTCACAACATGACTAATATGGAAACGTTTTGCATAACTACACGTCTAACCTATATTGAATTGCCTTCTCAATGTGGGGGGAGGGGGAGGAAGGGAGAGAATTTGGAACTCAAAGTTTTAAAAATGAATGTTGAAAATTGTTTTTGCATGTAACTGATGAAATAAAAAATACTAAATAAAAATTATAAAATATCTAAAAAAAGAATTGTAGCTATTCTCAGAACCTGTGCAAATAGAAGAGATTTTGGAAGAAACTTCTCATGAGCCTGAATCCAAGCCAGAAGCTAAAACAAAAACTAAAGAGTTGAAACTCACATGGAGAAGAAGAACCTAGAAGAACTTGAAGAGAAATCTACTTTTCTATAGAACTTGTTTACCACAGGAACAACCAAATGAAAAGTTGAAATTATATAGGAAGTTAACCTCATATACTTGAATAGCATCCAAGAAAAAGGTTTAGTTTCTCATGCAGGAAATCAAAGTCAGGATGAAGAGAATCAGATAATCACATAATAATTTGTTACCTAAACAGTATCCAACTCTTTGTTGGCAATCTGCTACATGACAATGATGAAAGTAAACACTACATTGCCAAATTTCTTCTTGAGTTTTGGCAATGTAATGGATCTTTGCCTAAATACTAAAGTAGTTGGTGGAAAGCTACCAACTTTTGTACTTGTTGGTTTTGTTGATTGAGCTAGCTGAGGGAATTTTAGCTACAAAACTAATTATATTTTGTGTTATTATGCTTGAATGTAAAAGGGATAAAAATACGAGCTTCAAGAAAGTAAGAGACCATCGGTAGAGGTAAGATTTGAGTTAGTGATGAAGGTTCTTGTGGTCCTCAAGTAATAGTGAGAGATGGAATGATGCGTGACTATTACAGAAGAGAACCTCTTCCAGAGGAGCTGGGCAAATGGGAAGGTCATTTTACATCTCAATATGACTGAAACCCAATCTCAAACTAAGAGGCAAACTGTCTTGAAGGTAGTACATTATTCGTTATAGTCACAATCTTGTTAATTTTTTAGGCTTTGGATAATTAAGTTATTATTCAGGATGTTAGTATTAAGTCTTCAGGCATTTGTCTTTTGGGTGTGTTCCTTCTATTAATTGCTTTTTTATTACGTTATGGTCACTGAAGGATGAATTTAAAATTCTTGTTCTTTTACATTCATTTTAAATTTTAAATTGCTTTAGGTTGACTTTGTTCCTTTTATTAATATCAGAACTAGAGGTTTAATGATTTTGTTGATTGTTTCAAAGAATGGTGTTTAGCTTTGCTTATCATTTCTATTGTGTTTTTGCTTTCTATTTTATCTATTTTTCCCTTAATTTAAAAAATTTGTCCTCTTGTGTTTATTTTGGCTTTGTTAATTTGTTGATTCTAAATTGCATACTTAGTTCATTTAACACCTCCTCTATTTCATTAATGTATGTTTTAAGAGATATAATTGTTCCTCAGAGGACTGCTTTGGTTGAATCCCTTGATAATTGTTAACCCCTTGATAATCCCTTTATAATTGTTCATCTTTTTTTTTTGAAAAATGCTGTGAGATACTAAGAATTATGTGTATTAATTAAAGTTCTCTTTCAGCAAAGCCTATATTTCTTTCAGTTTGGACTTTTCTAACAGTTTGCTCGATACATGTAGAAGTTCTTGTTTGAGGTGAGTCTTGGAGAAATAATGTATCTAAGAAGCAGCAGCAGGGAGGGAGGGTATTCCAGTCATAAAGGACCTCAAAGGTACAGCAATTGGATATGGAGTTTGTGTGTGGAGTTCCCCAAGAAGGATATTTTGTCAAAAATGTAGTATAGGAAGTGGGATTATATATACTGAGTCTGGAGAGGTAAGTTGGGACCATATAAAGTAAAGTTTTAAATGCCAAATGGAATTTATATTTGATCAATAGGAAGCCACTGGAGTTTCTTGTGTAGGGAGGTGGTATAGTCAAACCTTTGCTTTAGAAAAATCACTTTGGCAGCTGTGTATAGGATGAATTGGAAGGGAAGAAACTTGAGGAAGGGAAACTAATTAGGATGTGTTAGCAACAGATGAGTAGTGTTGAGACCTGAAATAAGATGGCGGATGTCTGAGTAAAGAGAAAGGGACAGATGCAAGGGATCTTGTGAAAGGAAGGAAAGGAGAAGGTAAGAAAACAAGGATATATTAAGCATCTATTATATTCTAAGTCCTGGGTTAACTGATGTACAAATTTATCTTATTTGATTTTCACAACAACCCTAGGAGATAGGTGCTATTATTGTTCCTATTTTACAATTAAGGAAACTGAGGCAGATGGAGGTTAAGCAACTTGCTCAGGGTCACACAGATAATAAGCATCTGAGGCTAGATTTTAACTCAGGTCTTCCTGACTCAAGGACCAACATTCTATCTACTGTGCCACCTACCCTTTCTATAGATTTTGTGGAGGCAGAAGCAAGATTTTATAGCTGTTTGAATGTGTGTGTTGAGAGGGCTTGAGGATAACCCCAAGGTTATCCCAGGAAGAATGATGGCACCCTCAATAGAAACAGGGAAGTTTGAAAGAGGGGTGAATTTATGTGGAATAATGAGGAGGAGGGCATTTAATGACATCTGTGATGTAGATCACAACCCATACATTGCGGTACATTCTGGCTTATTTGCTCCATTCAGATGAAAATGAAATGGGGGAGGGGAACCTCTTACTACCAAGCCATTAACCAGGAGCCCAGAGCCAGAAGCAGCTAAGGGGTTTCTGCCCTCTCTCCTGGGTGATCTAGTAGAAAAGCAGTAGGTAAACTGGAGAAGGCAGAGGATTTTCCAAATAGTATCCACACATCTGTTGAAAGTGCCTGGGTTACAGTTAGGTTATAACTGCCCCAGCCATAAATGTCTGGTACAAAAGGAGAGAAGCTGGAAGTCTGCACAGCAATAACAGTAAGGACAGAACAGTTGGACAGTAATAGGTGAGGGAAGGTACAAGTGTGTTGGAGATATTTTCTTTGATTGGTTATTGTGTGGAGGAAGGAATAAGATCCATCTTTCCACCCTCAGATTGGTTGGTGATGCACACCCCACCCTCCACCCTCCATGGGCATCCCATGAGCCACCACTTTGGAGAATACTTCTATTTCATCTGACCATATCCTCTTATTTTTCCATCTCTCCATATGTCTGACCTCTCCTAAACCTGTTCTCCATCCTTACTACAACTTTCTGTCACTCCAACTCCATCTGCTCTGCTCAAACCTCACTTTTCTTCCTTTTCAAAATCTTGACTCTATAGTTGAGTAGTTCAATTATTCTTCACCCTTGAATCCCTTAGATTATCATCCTATGCCCTGTTCATACCTCTTCAAACCAAGCCCTTGATCATTCCCATTGCCCGCTATCTCCACCCTTACCCAAGTGATGTTAAATGTAAATGAGGGAAATCACAGTGGCCTGTTGGGGATTCAAATTTCTATTATGTAATTGTAGTTGGGTCCCCATTACTACACTCAAATCTTTTATTTCTTCTCAGACTGATTTTCTATCCCATTCCCCTGTGAGAAATGATTCATTTGGACCCCTACTCTATTCCAATCAGTATTAAGCAGTTTGATATTTTACATAAATCATGTAGAGACAATTAGATAAGATAGGCTTTCATAGCAGGTCTCAAACTTTAATCTAGCATTCACCACTTGTTTACCAGTTCTGAAGCTCATTGTGTAACCACAAGAATGCTGACCAAGATATCTCCATCCTGTTTTGTTCAAATTCCAAGTCCAAATCCAGTGTGGATGGGGTATCTTGATTCTTTGGAAAGTCCCCCAACTTATTTTTGTACCTCCAGACCATCCTCTCTTGCCCAACATGAGCAGGTGACCATCTTATGACCACTTAGTCACCAGAGATGACTCTTGCCTTGCCCATCTTATGACACTTAGCAGGGATGTCCATCAATAACATAATAATGAATGGTTCATGACCAATAACATAATAACGAATGGTTATTAACCAATAATAATTGGTGGTGATAGTAGGTATTTCCTCAGAATTTACAAATCTGTTTATCTGTCTGAATTTTATAATTTGGTCTTGTATATGAAAGATTTTATGTATCTCATATCCAAGATCTATTTTACCAAAAAAAGAAAAAAAAAGGATCTTATCACAAATTATGTAGAGGGAAGTGAAGGTGCTGACCTACCTCTAATTCCCTCACCTTCAGAATCACATGCTTATGCAGGATCAATTTGTGATCAAGATTTAAATGATGGAATCTGCTAAGGAATCTCGTTGTGACCCTAGTGATTATAAAATAATGGGTCATCTCCTGGTACTCCTACATCTGTATGTGGAAGACGTTGATATTCATGGCACTTCAAGTGAAATCCTGATTCAGAATCAAGCTAAAGCCACAACTCTTCATACATCAAGATCTAAGATGGATGGTCAACCTCACACCCATAATTTATAGCACTACAATAAGTTACCATGCAAAGGAAAATCGACAATTCTTCTTTTTACTAATAGTCCTTTAAACATTAAAAATATCAACAAGTTCTTTATAGGAAATGTTGTTCTGCATTTTAAACCAAAAACAGATTGTGAATTGCAAAGACAGAAACTTGGCTGTGAACTGAGAGATTTTTAGGATTATTTTTGCCATTTTGCTCATGTACTTGTATGTAAGATTCTGACCTCTGCCTTCCAGGTGGTACAAACTTATCTCTGATTTCTGCTACATGTGCCAGGCTGGACCTCCCTCCTATCATTCCTCTCTGAGCTTCTACTTCTATATCAGGAAAACTACCCCCTCACCTTCTTTTACTTGTCACCTCCTTGCTTCTTCTGAAATTACCAACAACAGCTAGTTATTTGAAAGTAGAAAATTATTCTTTTAAGATCAATTATCACCATGCTAAGCAACAGTAACAAATGAGAATTAGTAAACACAATTATAAATGGTTCATTTATAATCATAAATCTGCATTTGAAGAAAATTTTGATTTTTACTTTTAAATGGAATATTATATATGCTTTATTGTATTTTATGTATTTTTAAAAATACATCAGCAGATAAATCAACAGGATCTAGTAAATGAATTCTAGCAGCTATGAATAAATACTGCAAAACAAAGGAAACTGATCTAACACTTGATGAAACAAGGGATCCTGTGGAATATGAGGAAACATGGAACTACAACATGTTCTTTCTGAGTGGTTCAAAAGAGAAATAAGAATTATGAGAGCAGAATGTATGGCCTGCACAGCAAAAATTATGGACAGAACAGAAAAATGGGCACCAAAGAAATAGAACAATAGATTGGGAATTCATATAAATAGAAGCAAAGGACAATCTAGAGGAGGAGAAGCAAAAAACAATAACATTAAAAGAAAATATGCTCACTCTACAAGCAAAACATACTGATCTCAAAGACAGGATGAGCAGAAACAACTTAAGACCCTAGGTCTCCTAGAAAAATACAACAGAACAAAAACCTTAATGTCATAATATGGGAAATAATATAAAAGAGCTACCCAGAACTTCCAAACATAGAAAATGAAATACCAATTGAAAGAATTCACAAATTACTGCCAGAAAAAAAATCAAGGCTGTAAACTCCAAGACACAGAATGATTAAATTTAATAACTCATTTTAGAAACAAGCTCTGCAAGCCATTAGGAAAATGACCTTCAAATACAAAGGAAAGAAAGGTAAATAACATGAGACTATTCTGCACTAGAAAAAGGAGGACCTAGAGTGTATTTACCCTCAACAATGTTACCCCTAGTACCCTGAGAGAATGAATGTTATCATGTGATGTTGGTCTATCTCACCTGTTAATGTGAGAGCTGCTTGGAGGGAACAGGTCAAACTCAACAAAAGAGTGGAAGTGCCTCACATGCCTAGGAGTTAGGTGAAAATCTCATTAGATAAGACCAGGCCACACGCATCCCATTTGTCTTGTAACACAATTCCTGGAAAGAGAGAACAGCATGAAGGTTCATTTTGTTAGTTTAAATCATCTGATGTTTGACCATTGCAGGAACAGAGTGTGTGAATAGGGCAGATAATAGTTCAGCAGAATAGCACTGTGAAAAATAAGAGATAGTATCAGAGACCCAAGCCTGGGGGGAAAATACCTGTTGCCTTTAATAAGAGGATCATAATGGACATTTTAAAATTAATCTCTTTTGTTAATGAACCCTTACTTGATGGTGGTAACCGTGTATCCTAGCAATTATGTATCCTCCTGGAATCTTATAATTTGGGGAAAATTTTAGAAAATGGTGACAAGCTACTTTCATGGATTCATTCTGATAGCCTCTACCCAGACAGCCATAAAGTTTATTCCCAAATGTGGTTCATGGATGGCTTGCTAGCCACACGTGACATTGATGAGCTGTTCTTTATCAACTGTGACAACATGGAGATTGTGGCTGATCTGATGAACAGAACATGGGTCATCAATGAGACTCAAAAAGTTTTCACCAATTGCATCCTCTACCAGAAACTTGGGATTCTTTATATTATCCCAAATCATATCTGTCAGGGTAAAAAGTTACCCTAACCATTGATATAAAAACCAAATACATGTTTTAAAAAAATTCCAAGGATAAATTGCCAATAACTATACTAGCTCAATATATGTACTTACTTCAGCCAATCATATGGTTTTTTTTGCTGGAGGTCTTCTATGATCCCACAAAGAGACACTACTATTACCTATTGGATTTAAATGCAACTACATCTGAGGAATATTCGTTGAGAATTGGACTTTTTGCACCATACTGGCCAGTTGCATTGCTCTGAGAAAATGTTCAGGGAACTGGTAAAGAGACCCAGCACCGCTGTCATTCACAGTATTGACAACTGTGCAGTGAATATGCCTCAGTGCATACAAACCGTAAAAACTGAACCTGATGACCAAACTATTCCTTACTCTCCTAATCTGTTTATGTATCACCCTTTATATCTGCTCATGTAGATGTACTCATTTTGACCTTATCTTGGTTTACAGTATAAGATGTTGTTCTATACCTAGTTTCTGCCATATTCTTTTCCGGTTTTCCCAGCAGTTTCTGTCAAATGGTGAGTTCTTGTCGCAAAAGTTTGGGTCTTTGGGTTTATCAAACACCAGATGCATGTTTTTAAAAGAGGGTGCAAGCTTATAAAAAAGCCTAGATGGCAAGTAATTGTTGTTCAGTCATGTCTGACTCTTTGTGACCCCATTTGGGGTTTTCTTGGCAAAGATACTGGAGTGGTTTGCCATTTTCTTCTCCAACTCATTTTACAGATGAAAAACTGAGGCAAAAAAAGGTTAAGCCCAGGATCACATAGCGACTCAGTGTCTGAGGCCAGATTTGAACTCAGGAAGGTGAATCTCCCTGACTCAGGCCCAATATTCTGTCCTCTGGGCCACTTAGCTGCCCAGATGAGGTGGCAAGCAGGTCAACCCTAAAACCAAGAAATATCTGGTTAAACAATGTGGGCTTCTGTGACCACTGCTGAGTTAGCCATTGCCCAGTTATCATATGGAATAATTAAGATCCCTGTCCACAACCACAGGGAAAAGCATGGGCACTAGTATTTACTTACAGGGTGCTGATGTGAGAAACCTTCTACAAGGAAAGACTTAAATGATTTTGAAAAGATAATGCACTATGCATAGTTACTTCAGAGACATCTTTCCTTTGCCTTAACATGTAGACAAGAAAAAGAAATTATAAAACTTTTTCTACTTAAAGCAGAAACCTCCATGCTACTGATCCAGCCCCCTACAGAGAACTCCTAGAGTGTGGGAGAGTGGCATCCAAGAAATTTTAGATAGTATGAACTGATGCTGCAGAGAAACCAAAGGCTGTATCTGAGCCAATGGCAAAAACACAAAGATTTCATTTAATAGACTGAGCAGAAATTTTCAGTGTATTGGGGGCTATCATCTGGGGTTCTAATGTACCCGATCTTGTGTACTTTGCCATCCAGACTAGTTCAGCCAAGTGACTGCCTAAAAACTGGCATAATTTTATTAAGGCCATAGCAGAAGTAAACATTTAAGCCTTTGTCATTGGGTACTCCATCAGCAAGGCATGATTGGGTCATATGAAATGAGTGTTACTCTGGATGACATCAGTAGTGAATCTCTGCCAGCCAGTGTCCTTCGTAACCTCTCTGAAGAAGAGCTGGCTGCTGACCAACCCCCAGGCAACCTTGGAAAAAACTCAGGGGAAAAGCTTGGCCCACGCTGTGAGGTTTCATTTCAGCCTCTTTAAAAATAGTGAAAAGAGTGTGCCCCTAGCTGTGCCCTTCACATTCTACCACACTTCATGTGCCAATATGTGTTTCTTCATGTTTTATGCACTCTTTAAAATAGTCCCCAGCCTCAAAATCAGGCTTCAAGGGGTAAGGGGCACCTGCTTCCTTCCAAACAAAACACAGTACTACAAAATTAATGTCAATGTTTGAAGCTGAACAGGTTTTTGTGATAATCATCACTGAGAGCATCATTAGCTGCTATCCCCAGGACAACCATTGTGGGCAGTTGACCCAGGACTAGATTCTGAGGACAGATAGAGCTGCCTCTTTGGATGCTGAACACTTTCATCCCCACGTGGTCCACTGGGTACTTGGCATTGGAGGTGAAAAAGGTCTGAGCATGGCCCAAATGAGCCTCCTGGCAAAACAAGAAGCTAGAAGGATGGACAGGTAAACCATGAGGATGGGTCAGCAGTCATCAGGCAGAAGGCATCTTTGGCCCTCATCAGCTTGATTTTAACATGTATACTGGTTATAAAGACCAGTTGATGCAGAGATAGGCAGATTCACATGTAATGGGACTTTGCTGACCAGTATATCCAATGGCTCCCAAAGTATTATCAATAGAATCTCCCTGGTAATGAGACAGTAGGTCCCTCTCAGAGGTTTGATATACACCCACCATACTAGGTCAGCGTGGTTCCCGAGGACACAGCATTCAGATCCTGTATCATTCCTATTTTAAAGTCAGTATGTTGGAGGACTTCCAGCCAAAATAGCTGCCCGCATGAGAGGCAGACCATCTAGCACCCAAATAGCTACTTCTTCAAAAGCAGACAAAATTCATACCAGACCAAATAATGATCAAGAAATCCATTTAAAACTATGATAAGCGATTTCTTCCACCTCAGAACTGCATAAGAAGCCATCTAGAAGTCCAGGAGCAAGAGAAAAGGGGACGGCAAACAAAGTCAGCCCAAGCATAGGATGGTACATGACCCTAATAAAAGTCAGTTCAACTCTTAGTCCCAGTTTCTTTATCTGTAAAATGAAGGGGTCGGATTTGATGATCTCCAAGGTCTCTTCCTGTTTTAAATCTATGATCCTATCATGTATGATACCACCACCCCATCTAGACATATAAGAAGACACCAATAATTACTGATCACACACCAAACGCCTTATTTCTGTACCATTTTGAGAAAAGCACAAAGAATATATTTAATGAAAATGTGAGCAGAGAGACTTTTGACCAAGAACTTGGAGGCGGACTGACTAGCTCCCACATACCTACTCCAGCAAACCCTCAAAGGTCATATCCATTAGATCAAGCAAAACTCCAATGAGAACCTACAGTGACTTCTTCCAACCCAGAACTGCACAAGAGGGCAGCCAAAACCCCAAAGGCGACAGGAAATGGAACTAAGAGCAAAGCCAGAGACAGTGGGAAGTCCTAGTACAACCACAAGCTGGCCACGGACATGTGTAGTCCACAAAAACCTGTGTCCAGAGGCAACCAGAAGAGAGGAATCCCTCAAGAACGGTCCAGAGTGGCCAGAAAACCATAGGAAGGGGACCTTGGAAGTATCTAGAAACAATAGGCCAGCAGCAACAAACATTCAACACCACAGCATAGACCAGCATTCCTCAGACCCAGGGGCTTTGAGGTCCAAAGCCCCCTGTCCAGAGGTTTCAGGGAGGGCCTGGAAGACTCAGAACTATAAACCTCAGTGACCCAGGGCAACCTAAGCCCTGGAGGTAGAGGTGGTATAGGTACTCAAAGGACCCAAAGTGAGAACCAGCAGGAACAACCTTTTCATCCAAAAGTGCAGCAGAGGATCAAGATTAACCCTGGCCCAAATTCAGAATTCAGGAACTGGAGAGATGAGTAAATAAGACACTGACCAATGTAAAACAAAATTCACAACTAGAAATATTTCCTCCAAAAGAGCAGAGAGTAATTGTTTAAGAACTGCATCCACCTAGGTCCCTAACCCAATGAAATCACAAATCTATTCCCCAAAATCAAAATTATGGGGCAGTTAGGTACTGCAGTGGATAGAGCATAAGCCCTGGAGGCAGAGGGACCTGAGTTCAAATCCCACTTTATACACTAACTAGTTGTGTGACCCCGGGCAAGTCACTTAACCCTGATTGCCTCCCCCCAAAAGAAACCCTCAACAACAATAACAAAAAAAAACAAATTGAAATTATTTAGAATGAGAACTTTTCTGGTTCCCCTCCCTCAATTAGTGTCTTCCCCTCTTAAGTTATCTTGTATTTCATTTATATGTCTTACATATACTTATATATTTGTGTATTATCCCCAATACTCATACAGTAGACACTAAGTACAGGTTAATTGATTAATTACTTAGATTTCTAATAAATATGAAAACTCAGGTAGAGATTAACCTGAAATTTATCTTTATCTATGAAAAAGTTTTTGTTAACACCTACTTAGTGTAGATAATATTGCAGGTAAAATATACAAATGACGAGGAAAAAATTGTGTTCAATTACTTTATCAATGCCTCTTCATGCGAATCATTTTTTCTCTTCTTTAAAGCAGATTCTACAGGACTCTTCATTTTTAGCAATTTTTTTAGCCATTCGTTATTGTATGTACTTAAAAGTAATAAAAATGAACTTGTTTTTCAAATGATGCCATAAATCACACTTTTCATTAATGTAAATGGGGCTTCTTCACAATTGTTTCAGATCAGTGAAGTTTTACTATGTAGCAAAACTGCCTACAACAAAGACATTTCGATTTCCATGCGTATGTTCAAGATTATAATATATTAGCCAGGAAAGTTAAGTATGTACTTAAGAATATCGATTGCCCTTGGCCAAATTCATAGCTTCTGTTTCTCTCTTTCCAACTTCCTCTCTCCAAACATTTCCCTGCTTCGTTTACTATAAAAGGAGACGTGATAAACCACAACGTTGGTTATAGATCTTACACCTTCTATAACTGGCCATTTTATTCAGGCATACATCTTCCATAAAAATCTCCAAGTGTATTTATGCCAGTTTACCTAGGAGTACACCATTCTATCCACATGTTTTCTATTAGAGAAAAGACTTTTGTATGTTGGAAAATTTTGATGTCCATGTTGTCTCCATCAAATTGCAATGGGTGTCCCTCAAAGTCTGACTCTTTTCTTATGGTGACTCAAATAGTCATTCCTTGGTGATGTCATTTGTGTTTTCATTCCCTTCCAATCATTCAAAACAAAGACTTTTTCAGTACCTCTCAGATATGGCAGAATTCATTCATTCATTCACTCAACATGAACCCACTATAGTACCTACTATGCATTTAAACACAGCAGTTGACAGCTCCTCACCAAATTGCATTTATTCATTTATTTATCTATATATTTATTCTCTTTTAAAAGTTCTATTTATAGCTTTCTTGTTTACATTTATGGATATACCTTTCTCCCCTCATCCATTCCTCAGTGTCCTTTCCTTTATAAATCATACCCCCTAATCAGTTAAGCAAAAGTAACTAAAATATTAATTCATGTCTTACAGTGGATCCAACATTCCATACGTAGAGTTTCTAATTCTTCCAAGAAAGGGAGAAAATTGAAATTCTTTATCTAATCTCTGGGATCAAGATTAGACATTATAATTATGCAGCACAATGTGATTCTAAATCAGAGGAAAGATCGGTAGATGGGTGTCCTAGGTTTACCCTTAGGGTTATGCACTTCTTCCATCTAAATAGATATTATGGGGGAGTGCCCACATCTCTATGATTCCCAGAGTAGTTCCTGAGCTATTTATTCCCCAGGACTCTCTTTCTACATGGCTGTGTGGGTTATCTTGTCAATCTTGGGGAAAGAGAGGGAGAGAAGGGAGAGTTGATGTGGATTTATCCAATCACAACAGCTAAGCCCCCACCTAGTGGCCATGCCTTGCCATATTTCATCAGGCCATAGTTATATGACTTTTGCTTACCAAGCTTGCTCACCACAGAGACAGAACATGTTTGTCATTCAGTTGCTCAGTCATGTTCAACTCTTTATGAACCCATGGATCACAGCACATGAGGCCCATCTACCATTTTAGTACTGTGCATGGGGTTCTCTTGAAAAAGACACTGGAGTGATTTGCCATTTCTTTCTCCAGTGGATCACCTTCAACTATAAAACATGTTTTACTCTTGCACAGAAACAATAAAAGTGAAAAATTGTACAAATATGTATGTATATATTCATGTATGCATACATACATATATGTGCATATACATATATGTATGTATTTGTGTGGCCACAGCTTCTCCAAGACCCAGGCAATCCACGCCCAGCAGAAAAGCTTCTTCAAAACCCAGGAGTTCTGGGACAGGTCCAGTTCAATTTGCTTCTTACCTCCCACAAATGCCCTGGTGGCTCCACCTGCAAACACGTGAAAGAATATAGGCCATTTTATTCAGGTACACATCTTTCCTGAGTGGAGTGGGTCATTTGGCCTCTTCTGTTTCCCTACTGTCTCTCCTCTTAAGCCCTTTGGATCAAGTTTTTTTGGTGGAGAGATATGCCACAACCTGTGTTTTTGGTTCCCTTGGGCTTATGGCTGGGACTTACCAAAGAGTTGGCTTGTTACAGGTACAAGGCCCTAAGATAGAAATGACTCAGTATTTGGGCTAATATACATCTGAATGGGATTGCAAAGATACACCTACAACCGGTATTAATGGTTTGACTAAATTAACCAATATTATTGTTTTTATATAAAATGGGCCAGTCTTTTCAGTCAGATAGAGTAAAACTGATTACCCAGGGAGTATATATATATCTTGAGGGTAGACTATTTTTGTTACTTCTTGTCTTAATTTTGTTTGTTTATTATTTACTTAATATTTTAGTTTTCAACATTGATTTCACAAGACTTCTTTCTCCCCATTTCTACCCACCCCCCACTCCAAGATGGCATATATTCTGATTGCCCCATTCCCTAGTCAGCCCTCCCTCCTGTCACCCCACTCCCCTCCATTCCCTTTCCCCTTACTTTCTTGCAGGGCAGGATAGATTTCTATGCCCCATTCCCTATATATCTTATTTCCCAGTTGCATGCAAAAATAACTTTTTCTTTTGAGCATCTGATTTTAAAACTTTGAGTTCCAAATTCTCTCCCCTCTTCCCTTCCCACCCAGCCTTGCCTAAGAAGGCAAACAATTCAACATAGGCCACACATGTATCATTATGTAAAACACTTCCACAATACTCATGTTGTAAAAGACTAACTATATTTCTCTCCATCCTATCCTGTCCCCCTGTATTCAATTTTCTCCCTTGACCCTGTCCCTTTTTAAAAGGGTTTGCTTTTGATTACCTCCTCCCCATGTCTGCCCTCCCTTCTACCATCTCCCTTTTTTATCTCCTTCCCCCTACTTTCCTGTGGGGTAAGATACCCACTTGATTGTGTATGTTATTCCCTTCTCAAGTCAAACCCAATGAGACCAAGATTCACTCATTCCCCCTCACCTGCCCCCTCTTCCCTTCCTGAACTGGTTTTTCTTGCCACTTTCATGTGAGGTAATTTAACCTATTCTGTCTCTCCCTTTCTCCCTCTCTCAACATATTCCTCTCTCATCCCTTAATTTTATTTTACTTTTTTTAGATATCATCCCTTCATATTCAACTCACCCTGTGCCCTCTGTCTATACATAACTCAAATTCTTTCTTTCTGGCTGCTTGCAGTATTTTCTCCTTGACCTGGGAACTCTGGAATTTGGTGACAATACTCCTAGGAGTTTTCTTTTTGGAATCTTTTTCAAGAGGCAATCGGTGGATTCTTTCAATTTCTATTTTACCCTCTGGCTCTAGAATATCAGGGCAGATATTCCTTGATAATTTCTTGAAAGATGATGTCTAGGCTCTTTTATTGATCATGGCTTTCAGGTAGTCCAATAATTTTTAAGTTATCTTTCCTGGATCTATTCTCCAGGTCAGTGGTTTTTCCAATGAGATATTTCACATTGTCTTCCATTTTTTCATTCCTTTGGTTCTGTTTTATAATATCTTGAATTCTCATAAAGTCACTAGCTTCCACTTGCTCTAATCTAATTTTTAAGGTGATATTTTCTTCAGTGGTCTTTTGGGCCTCCTTTTCCATTTGGCTAATTCTGCCTTTCAAGGAATTCTTCTCCTCATTGGCTTTTTGGCGCTCTTTTGACATTTGTGTTAGTCTATTTTTTAAGGTGTTATTTTCTTGAATATTTTTGGGTCTCCTTTAGCAAACTGTTGACTTGTTTTTCATGGTTTTCTTGCATCTCTCTCATTTCTCTTCCCAATTTTTCCTCTACTTCTCTTGCTTTTCCAAATCCTTCTTGAGCCCTTCCATGGCCTGAGACCAATTCATATTTTTCTTGGAGGCTTTTGATGTAGGCTTTTTCATTTTGTTGACTTCTTGTTGTTTGTTTTGATCTTCTTTGTCACCAAAAAAAGATTTTAGAGTCTGAGATTGAATCTGAGTCCATTTTTGCTGTCTGGTCATGTTCCCAGCCAACTACTTGACCTCTGAGCTTTCTGTCAGGGTATTACTGCTTGTAGAGTAGAAAGTGCTTTGTCTCAAGCTTTAGGGGCTGCGTTGCTGTTTTCAGAGCTACGTCTACTCCACTGTCACCGCAAGCTCTGCCACAGCAATGCTCCTCCTCCCCCAAGATCAACCAATCAGGACCGAGATCCACATCCAAGCAGCAAAACAAGCCCTGCACTTTGGCTCTGGTCTGCCACTTGATTCCTCCCACTGTGTGAACCAGGGACTCCTGAAGCAGCTGAAGTTGGAGCTCTGGAAGCAGCTGCAGGAGCTTCCTGTTGTTTCTGCCACCACCACATACCACCTCCACCACCCCCAGGGCTGGGGCTAGACTGCTTTCTAACCCAATCTAGCAGTTTTCCCACTAACCTGCTCTGTGATCTTTGGCGTTTGTGGGTTGAGAAGTCTGGTAACTGCCACAGCTCAATGACTCATAACCCTAAGGCCTGCTCCGGGCTGGCTCCCTGTCTGGTCTGTCCCAGTGCGGCCCATGCTGGGCTGTGCTCCGCTCCCAGCACCATGCAATAGACCCTTCCCAGAGACTAACCTGGCTGACCTGGACTGGAGACCTGCTTCCCTCTGCTATTTTCTGGGTTCTGCAGCTCTAGAACTTGTTCAGAGCCATTTTTTACAGGTGTTTGGAGGTATTTGGGGGAGAGCTTAAGCAAGTCCCTGCTTTCCAGCTGCCATCTTGGCTCTGGCTCCCTCCTCTTGTCTTAATTTTTGACTTGTATAAAATACCATATTGTAATTCCCAATTGTTCATTAAACTAGTTTCAAAAATAATTTCATGCTTGTTGGTAGGTGATAAGAAGCTGAGGATGCCAGATTTGCTTCCACAGGACTCACGGGAGACAAAATTGAAACACTATTTAATTATAATTGCTTTTCCATCAGAAAAGTTAAGAAAAAGAGATCACTTTTCCAGGTGTCAAATAAGAACTACGTAAGGAAATGTGGCTAAGGTCACTAACACTTACTGAAAATATACTCTCCTTATAACAACTGAAAAGTAATTTACCAAGCCAAACAGTGCATAACCACATAAATAAAGAATGTGGAAGGTTAAAATCTAAAGCGGGACATGAGTCAAGCAAATTATCTCTAGAGAGATGTGGGAGTCGAAAAGATCTGGGTTCAGGTCCTACCTCTAACACAAATGCATTGTGCTAAATTGCTTAATCTCTCAATCTCCAAAGCAACTCTCTAAGACTAAAAGTTTCAGAAAAGTTGCCAATCTTTATTGGTATTGGAAATTGCCAACATCAATGAAAACACAGGCCCAGATTGGCTCACCTCCAAATTCATTCATTCATTCATTTATGTGCTTATGCATGTATTCATTCATTCATTTAGGTATTTGCTTATAGCTATGCTGAAACAGAATGGTAGCCAGGATTTTAAAATCTATTATTGGATTGCTCTGGGTGATTATTACAAGCTAAGATAGTGTGATTTGTTATTCTATATCTCAATTGTAAGAATGATACTGTGTTTATTGTTTGAAAGGTATTTCAGAAGATGAAAAGTAAATAAGAAAAATCATGGAGAAGTGAAGAGGGACCCTGAAGTCAGGAGGACCTGGTTCGAATCCTGCCTCAGACACATACTAGGCTGTGTGACCCTGGGTAAGTCACTTCACCTTCTAGGTCACTCTCTAAGACTGGAAGTGGCTGAATAGTTGCAGATTTGCATGGTTACAGGGCGTTTCCTTGCTGGAAGATCCCTATACCAAAGAAATCACAGGAACTGTCCTTTCTCCAGTTTTTTAAGATGGTCTGTGAATCAAGAGAGAAAAACACAGAGATGGGAGACAGATGAAGCCTGGAGGAGAATCAAGGATCTGGACTCAAATTCAAGTCTGTTAAAGTGCTCTCATTTACCACATTCAAAAGGAAACTTGACAGGGATCCTCTGATGTAACGTCTATCAAAAGCCCAGGTAAGCTGCAGCTTAACGACTAAGCCGCATCTTGAGAAATAAGCAGTTTCCTAAATCTTAATCTACGTGAGAAAATGTATTTAATTAGTTTGCTAAATCACTATTCTCTCTTTTCAGAATTAAAACAACATTTAACATGAAGCTAAAAAGTCTCATCTGTAGTTGAGACGTGTGGTGTGTAAAGTTATTCAGCGTATTAAGACTTTTAAAGGTTAAGAAAAAAACAAGCGATGGGTGGATCACTGGAAGCGCCCTTTCCAGGAGAGCTGTGTAAAAGGTTTTATGTGTACTGTGAAACTGGAATATTTGGATCTGTTGGGGGAAATTTGACTTCACTGGCACAGTCTCCTGATCTTTTTTTCTTTTCTTTTCTTTTTTAAAAAAATTTAACTTCTATTAGTTTATAGCAACTGAATCCTTTGCTTCACTTTCTTGCTAATGATTTAAGAAACTGAGAAATTCAGACCTGTGAGACATGCCCAAAAGTTTCATTTTATCCATTTGCTCACTCAGAGTTTTTCTGACTATCTTTACCCCCAAAGGAAGAGGATTATTGTGACAGTCACTAGTAACCTACAGCAGATGCACTTTCTTTTCTAATTTATTTCAGTGGATTTTTTTTTGGAGTGTGAGTGTAAATGTATGAGTGTGTCTGTGTGTGTGTGTGTCTGTGTGTGTGTGTGTCTGTGTGTATGGAAAACAGCATCTGAATTATAGCCTCAATTCTTTATTTCGCTTTGTACTCAGCTACACTTGGGAATAGGCAAAATTGGGTGACTTCTTGGAAACACCGGAGAAAATGTTATGTACCCACCCAAACTGGCTCACATCCCCATTGTTTATTGGAACCTTTCTTTTTTCTTTTTAAATGCTACTTGGAATTTGGAAGGCAGAAGAGAAAGTCTTTTCTGTTTAATCACTTATGCTGGATGGAAAGTGAGGGGAAAAGAGCAACTAGAGGCCTTTAATATTTAATTCTGCTATAACCAGAAAAGGACAGGGAAAATCTGGCAATGGAAAGAAGGATTTATTTTGTTGTTGCCACATTCCATCAATCTCAAAGATAGTTGCACTCCATTGAGGGTGAGGCAAGGGGTGGGTAGCAGAAAGGTGGGTGGTAGGAATGAAGACAGTGGGAGATATATTGCTATTGCCAAATTCTCTTCTTTTAGGTACAATCCCAATAATTCCCCACTTTTGGAGGTGTCTTTAAAAATCTTATTTAAAGCCTTCATTTTATTATGAGCCCAATCATTTCAAAATATATATTTCAAAATATAAAGAACAAAAAATTTTATATATGAAACTATGAACATCTACTACATACGTACAATAACTCAATTAGCATTTATTAAACACCTACTACATGCCAGGTACTAGGTGAAGCACCAGGGATACAAACAGAAAAAGTGAGATAGACCCCATTCTTAAGAAACCCATACTCTAGCTAACAAAATATATAAAAGAAGCTTCCAATGCAGTACAGATGCAAAGGTCATGGGGTCCATAAGAGGTATCAGTACAATAGGGCCGCAGGGTGTAGAGAGCATACTGGCAAGAGAAGATGGCAAGGCCTGGAAGACTTTAACATTCAGTGGCAGGGCAGATGTTAAGGCTTGGTAATTTCCCATTTGATTGGGAGCAATAAAGTTGGTGACTCCTATCACATACAAGATGTGTGAGCATCCCAGATAGGGGCTAGATAATGGGGGGGGTGTATTGAGGGAAAGAAAAGGCAAAGGGTGTGGTGCCCCAAGGCTGACAGCTCTTCTGGGCCCAGACAATATCTCTCTATTTAATATTCCCCAGACCTATATCATTAGATAACAATAAGTATTTTGAGACATATGTTTCAAATCTTCAGACAAATAAAAAGAATCTCATCTTTTCTATTAATAGAAAGGAAATAAGAGATCACAACCAGAATCTGTAACAGGCCGAATAAAATGCAACTTAATTCATGTTGTTTTCTTTCTGATATTTCTATATTATATAAAAAAGAATAACAATTTTCTGAGTTGACTGAGGACAGAGATCCTTTAATTTTTATCACATACCCTTAGCACCTAGAATAGTGCCTTGCTGATTAATTTGAATGTATTCTATTTTATTTTCATTATAAATGGTGATTCAATAGTTAGGCAAATGTTTATTAGGTGACTTCTATTAGTAATACTTTATGTAAACTGTGGAAGAAATAAAAAAATTATTAAGACATAGTTCCTGTCCCCCAGATCTTGCAAGAGGCATCAGATGTAATGCGAGGTAGAACAGGAGAATATGAAAGGTATAAACAATGTGCTATGAGAGTTCATAGGTACAAAAACTTACTTCTAACAAGTACTGTATCTCTCTGCCATCCTAGTCCCCAACCCAGCTTTTTAATATCCTTCATAAAATGTGATATCTAAAACCAATCACAGACATAGTCTGACAACAATAAATAATAATAAAAACATATAATGCTTTATATAAAATTATAAAAATTTGTAATGCTTTAAATTCAACCTTTCTATAGCAAAACACTTCATATATGTTGTCTCATTCAATCAACCCTATGAGGAAGGTGATATTATTAACCCCATTTCACAGATGAGGAAATGCAAGCTCAGGGTAGTTGACTTACTACTTATAAAAAGTAATTGTCCAACGCAATATTTGACTCAGATTTTCGTGATTCCAAGTCCCCCACTCTATTCATTGTACCATGTAGTCACTTCTATAACTGGGTACCATGGGAGCATCACCCTTCTTCTTCTGGACATTGTACTTTTATTAATGCAGCCCAATTCATCACTAGTTGAAAGCCTCCATTGCATACATATTCTATCCCACTCAGCAATTTCAATGAATTCACCACTCAACTTGGTTTTCAGGAAGGCATTAACAATTGGTGTTTAAGTCAACACTGAATGAGTTTGGTGCAATTAAAAGAGTGTTGGATTTGGAGTTAGAGTTCTTAGTTCAAATCCTGATTCTGCCACTTATCTTTGTGACTTTGGGCAAGTCATCTGACCTCTCCGTGCCTCTCTTTCCTTCTATGTAAAATAAGAGGCCTTCCAGTTTAAAATCTATAATCCTATATCTCAATGTTTCCCTGAAAAGTAAATAATTGATAGAAATGGCATTGCTAATCCAATGCGAAATAAAGCATAAAAATGAATAGGATGAGTTAATCAAATGTTAAGAGGAAAAATAGCCCGCAAATGTGAGTCTTCTCAACGTATGGCAGAAGAAACTAATGTAAAGAAGCTAGAATCCTAGAGTATTAGAATGGAAGGAAGAAAACATGTATTAAGCATTTATTATGTTCCAAGCACTATAATAAGTGCTGGGGATACAAAGAGAAAAATCAAGAAAACCCCAGCTCCCAAGGAGCCCTTATCCTAACCTGGGGGAGATAACACATTTTAGAGTGTAAAGTGATCACTTGAGATTACTTATCCCATCTGATCCTTGCATTTGAGATACAGGAAAACTGTGACCAAGAGAAGTTACATGATTTATGGTGTCAGATTGAGATTAGACATAGGTCTTCTTCCTCCCAATCTTTTCTATTATATTATACTTCTTCCATGGGCTCATTATTGACTAGAAACAGAAGAAATGCTAAATTTCTCATTCATTTGGTGCTTTGTAGGTGCAGCCTATGGGAAAAGGGAAGTAAATTTTAATTTGCTAAGATCAGACTTAAAGAATTTATGTAAATGATTGCAATCCAAGACTCTACCTAACCCATATTGTGATTAAAGCCTAGGCCATGACCTCTGGCAGCACCCATTGTCTACATTTATTTAACTATTAATATGTGTTCTCTTGTACTGTTGTCTATCTTTTAGTATAATAGCTGATCTCAATCAGACTGTATACTCCTTGAGGGTAGGCACCATGTCTTATATATAATTGGATCTCCAAAACTAAGAAAGAACAGGGTTCTACACAGAGTAGAACCTTAATTATTATTAAAGATAATCATAAATGATATCGCATCTTTCATGTAATTCTATTGCTTAATATGAATTTTCAGCTAATATGACTCTTGGTTCCACAAAGTTTTGAGAAATGATAATCTAATTTAATTTCAAAATCAAGTGGACTGATAGTGACTGAATTTATTTCTGAGGTTTCATCATTTAGGACCCAAGTCCACCACTGCTTCATTGTGACATGGGGGCAAACCTTTTTCCTCTTCGGTTCTTGAAGGCTGTCTTTGTAACATAAGCACTGGCAGCCTCTACCAAGCAGGAGATGTTTTGAGTCTAGGCCTGGCAAGAGATTGGATGTCTGTTGTCTGAAGATTAGCCAAGCTAAGTTTGGAGAAATTAATCATAAAGTTGGCTTCAGGGTCATCCGTTTTTCAGCCACAGAAATTTTTGAGGACCATATGCTAAAGCAGAGAAGGGATGAGATCTGTAGTAGTGAAAGGAGTGCCCACAATGATAGACTTAACAGAAGTATTGAATGACCAAAGAAATAACTTCCAACTTGAGTATTTAATATTTTTATGAAAAAATGAAGTCATTAAATATAGACAAGGACTAGACAGCAAGCCAACTGCAAAGGCAAAATTATGATTTATAGCTCCTACATTTCTAGCTTATTATCTAGAACCCAATGAGCCAAGATACCCATATGTTGAAGTATTTTTTTTTTATTATTTTGAAATAAGAGAATAAGTTTAAAAGTAAAACAAGAATTTTCACCCAGATAATTGGAATTTATTTTTTAGAATTCCTTCAAAATGTGCTCAATTGAGTATCCTTAAATAGCTCCATGAATGAAATACACTTCATATAAATATTTGGAGAGTTCTTTGCCAGTAAAAATAATTTTAAATATTTAGGATACATTTATGTGACACAACTAAATTGATTATGGCCAAATCAGTTCAGAGGATTTAGTTATTTGAACAGTGTTTCAGCCATCTCTATTGAGCACAGGAATTAAAGCCAATCATTAAAAGATCTGAAATAATGATATGTATTGTGCCTTTATTTTCTTTTTTGGATAGAAGGCCTTTAGGGGGTCAAAGTTACTAGGAGGAATTGCTAGATACCACCAATAACCTTGTTTGAAATTTCCTTTCTCTGTTTGGGAAAGCTATTTTTATCATTAAAAAAATAGTTTTCTCTTACAGTTAACTAAATTTCCAGTACCTAGAAACACTACTCTGATATGTCATGATGGCATAATGTGATTCTGTGTTCTCCAAGGCTAGATCAAGAAAGCTTTTCTATGCTAGATATGGTGAAAAATGTAAAAGCTCATTTAAAACTGAAATTTACTCTTTTTAATTGGCATGAAGTGACTAGTTAAAGAGATAGTTGTCATTTGAGAATCAGCTGAGTACAATGAGATGCTAGAATGATCAGAGATAAAAATCAACACCAAATTAGAAGACAGGATGAAGATGAATTGTTTGCATTATTTCCAAATTATAACAACTCTTATCCCTTAAGATCTGTTATCTTGGTATTTAAACAAGTTATTGGTTCTGAAAACAGGGAAATGGACTTTGCCAATATTTCCTGGAGATCTTAAGGAAATCACTGGCTAAAAAAATTAGGCCAAAAGAGATCAGAAACTACTTCAGCCTACAAACACTTAACATCATCACTGAGTAGAAAGACATGAAAGTCAGGGGATTCATTATTCAAGTTCATTTGTACAACACTGCATTTTAATCATGGAAAAATCTATGCATCTAAAGTGCAGTACTGGTAATTTAAATTTGAAGGTCTTTCCTACCCATTAGTAGGCCTATGTAACCTGCTTATGTCACAGGAATCCTAAGTCACATGTGGTGGGAGGGGCTTGCTGAACGAGAGGAACAGGAAAGGGTGGAGCAGGAGAACCTTTAGAGCTGAGGGAGAGAGCAGACGTGTGCTAGCTGTGCTGTGAGTTTGCTGGTGGCAAGGCCCCAGCAGAGGGTGGGAATGGTTTTGAGATGGAGTTGTTCTCTGCTGTGATAATGTGTATTAATTTCTTTGCTGCTATGATGGATTGGACTTAATGGTTTTGAGATCTGGTTCTCAGGTGTCTGAATAAATGGTTTACTTTTTCTACCTTCTATATGGACAGTCTCTTATATTTTGTGATACAGAACTACATAGGCATAATACAAATGCTACAAAGTATTTGAGGACAAAATGGGGCTGCAAGGCATTGGCATGAAATTCATCTAGGTCAATCATCTTGAGAGTATTTGTAGAAGAAGAACAACATATAAACAAAAAAATGGATTCAATAAGCCAGTATTTTCATAGGAATTTATTTTTTACCAGCAATATTAGTGGAATCTTCATAGCTGGATAACCAACCACTTCAGAATTGATTGTACTATGCAAGAAAGTTGTAATTACATTTAAGAAGATGAAATTGAGAAAAACAGCCAGAACTGAGAAAATATATACAGAAGAAATCTGTACTAGGGCAAAAAAAATTGTTAAAGAGACACTGACCCAGATGAACTATATCCTTGGATCCTCCCAAAACTGGCAGCTGTGATAATTTAGCAGTCATTGATTTGTCCGCTGTCCACAATCAAGTTTATTAAATTTGTATTTATTTAGTTTTAACTTAAAAACATTTTAGTTGCAAATTCTCTCCTTCCCTCTAGCCCTTTCCCCACTCACTGAGAAGACAAGTAATAAGATAATAATTATACCTGTGAAATCATGCAAAACATATTTCCATATTAGCCATGTCACAAAAAGCATGAAAAATAAAATGAGAAAATTATACTTTGATTTTTCACTCGGTGTTCATCAGTTCTCTCTGTGGAGATGGGTAGCATTTTTCATCATGAGTCCTTTGGAATTATCCTGGATCATTGTATTGATCATAGTAGCTAAGCCTTTTACAGTTGATCATCATTATAATATTGCTGTCACTATGTACAATGATCTTGTGCTTCTGCTCACTTCACTTTGCATTAATCCATGTAACTCTTTCCAGGTTTTTCTGAAAGCATCCTGCTTGTCATTCTTACAGCAAAATAGTATTCCATCACAATCATATCCCACAAATTGTTCAGCCATTCCCCAGTTGAAGGGCATCCTCTCAATTTCCAATTCTTTGTCACAACATAAAGAATCGCTATAAATATTTTTGTAAATATAGGTCCTTCTTTTTCTTTGATCTCTTTGAGAGTCAGACTTAGTAGTGGTATTACTGGGTCAAAGGATAATGGACAGTTTTATAGCCCTTTGGACATACCATATTTCCCCATGTATAAGATGCACCTTAATTTTTGGGCCCGTGAAAGAAGGAGGAAGGGGATCAAAAAGGGGGGGATGATAGAAGTGAGGGCAGATGGGGGAGGAGGTAATCAAAAGCAAACACTTTTGAAAAGGGACAGGGTCAAGGCAGAAAATTGAATAAAGGGGCACAGGATAGGAGGGAGCAAAATATAGTTAGTCTTTCACAACATGAGTATTGTGGAAGTGTTTTACATAATGATACATGTATGGCCTATGTTGAATTGCTTGCCTTCTTAGGGAGGGTGGGTGGGGAAGGAAGAGGGGAGAGAATTTGGAATGCAAAGTTTTAAAAGCAGATGTTCAAAAAAAAGTTGTTTTTGCATGCAGCTGGGAAATAAGATATACAGGCAATGGGGCATAGAAATCTGTCTTGCCCTACAAGAAAGTAAGGGGAAAGGGGATGGGGGGGAGTGGGGTGACAGAAGGGAGGACTGACTGGGGAAAGGGGCAATCAGAATATATGCCATCTTGGAGTGCAGGGGAGGGTAGAAATGGGGAGAAAATTTGTAATTCAAAATCTTGTGGAAATCAATGCTGAAAACTAAAAATATTAAATAAAAAAAGACAAGTAAAAAAAACCCAAAAAAACAAACAAAAAAAAAGAAATAGGGAAGTTCAGAAGAAGAGCATTTAGTGGTAGGAAAGATACTGAGTTCTATTTTTGAACATGTAGTATATGAGGTGCCTACTAGACAATAAGTTAGAAAAATCTAATAGGCTGTTGATGATGAGAGGCTGGAGCGTAGGAGAAAGCTCCTAGGGCAAAACACATGCACTGGGAAGTGTCCGAATAGATGATACCTAAAAAAAAATTGGGGGGCCCAAAATTTGAAAAAAATGTATTACATAAAGTTACTGAACTCAAGTTTTATTCATCTGCTCATAGCTTTCAGGCATCTTTTGGGCAAGTCTGGTGCATATACACATGCTTAGTCCATTCCATTTCATGAACCTGAAGCACCAATCTTGTCCTTCTTTGAAATCAGTAACTTCTTTTTCATCAGCAATTTTTCTTGCCTCATGATGAACCATCTTTGTGGACACAGGAATTCCAAGTACCCTTTGTTCTTCAATCCATATCTTCAATTCTGTCTATAAATCAGGTCATTTTGCTGACTTGCTTCTCATGGCCTTCTTCTGCTGTGGCATTTTCAGTAGGGTTTCTTCTTCCTGTAGCCAGTCTCAGATTGTTTTCTCAGTTGGAGAAGGACCAAACTTACATTCAGCAGCATGATTTCCATTCACTTTTGTAAACCGGATCACTTTTAAATTGAATTCAGCACTGTATGAAAATCTTTTCTGAGCCATTTCTGGGCAGAATGTGGCAAAATGTAACCTAATATACTGGTATCAAATGCGAAGCAATGAGCACAAAGCCAACAAGTGCGGAAAAAGCAGGAAATGCAAGTAAAAAAAAATCTACAATCACTGTATAACACACACCCAGTTTTTAGACCCCAAATTTTTTGGAAAAAGGTGTGTCTTATCCATGGGGAAATATGGTAGTTCCAAATTGTTCTCCAGAATGTTTGGACCAGTTCACAATTCCTCCAACAATCAGTGAACCTATTTTTCTCACATTTGTCATTTCTGACACATGTGAGGGGGTACCTAAGAGTTGTTTTAATTTGTATTTCTCTAATCAAGAGTGATTTAGAGCATTTTTATATAACTACAAATAGCTTTGATTTCTTCCTCTAAGAATTGGCTGTTCATACCCTTTGATCACTTATCAATTGGAGAGTGGCTCTTGCTTTTATAAATTTGGATCAGTTACCTATATATTTTAGAAATGAAGCCTTTATCAAAGAAACTTGCTATAAAATTTTTTGATATTTCATTATTGTCCATGGTAGGTACGCTTTAGCAAAATGTAGTTTCCCTGATTATCTGTTGTTGTTCAGTCATTTCAGTCATGTCTGACTTCAAGACTTCATTTGTGGTTTTCTTGGCAAAGATATGAGAGTGATTTGCCATTTCCTTCTCCAACTAATTTTAGAGATGAGGAAAACAGGGTCCCATTTTGAACTGAGAAAGATGAGCCTTCCCTAAGACTATTTCTTCTAATTAGGTCTATTTTTACTTTTGCTTTGCCTAAGATCATGATTGCAGTTGCTGCTTTTTCTTTTACTTCAGCTGAAGCATAATGGATTCCGCTCTAGCCCCTTATTTTATCTCTAGGTATGTGTCTTTCTGTTTCAATTGTATCTCTTGTAAACAATGTATTGTTGAATTTTGCTTTCTAATCCATTCTGCTATCTGCTTCTGTTTCATGGGTTAGCTCATCCCATTCACATTCAGTTAAGATTGCTAACCATGTATTTCCTTCCATCCTGTTTTCTTTTGTTTCTCCTCAATAGTCTCTTTTGTTTTTGACCACTGCTGCCCTTAATCTGCCCTCCCTATTATCACCTCCTCATTTCTCTTATCTCCTTCTCTTCCTACTTCCCTGCTGGGTAGGATATAATTCTATATCCAAAGGTGTGTATGTGTGTGTGTGTGTGTGTGTGTGTGTGTGTGTGTGTATGCGTTCTTCCCTTTTTGAACTAATTCCAAACAGAGTGAGGCTCAAGTGTTGTTTGCCACTGCCCCATTTTCTGCTCCACTATAAAAGCTTTTTCTTGTGTACCTCTTTTATGTGGGATAATTTCCCCATTCTATTTTCACCCTTTCCCTTTCTCACAGTGCATCTCTTTTTCTCACCCTTTAATTTCATTTTTGAGATTATCTCAACATAACCAACTCATCTCCTTGCTCTCTGTCTATGCAGACTCCTAACTGCCTTAATAATGATTCCCATGTGGGAAGGTAAAAAGTTCATTTTTATTGAATTTTTTATGATTTTTTTCATTTACTTTTTTATGCTTCTCTTCAGTCTTGTGTTTGAATGTCAAATTTTCTATTCACTTTTGGTCTTTTCACCAGTAATGCTTGAAAGTCCTCTATTTTCTTAAATACCCATTTTCTCCCCAGGAAGATTACACTTACTTCTGCTAGGTAGCGTTTTCTCAGTTGTGATCCTGGCTCCTTTGCCTTCTGGAATATCATATTCCTAGCCTTAAAGCTGCTGAATCTTGTGTGATCCTAACTGTGGCTTCATGATATTTGAATTGTTTCTTCTTGGCTGCTTGCAGTATTTTCTCCTTGACACAGGAGCTCTGGAATTTGGTTATAATATTCCTGGGAGTTTTCCTTTTGGGATCTCTTTCAGGAGGTGACCAATGGATTTTTTTTCAATTTTTATTTTACCCTCTGGGTCGAAGGTAAGACATAGGGATAGTTTTCCCTTATAAATTTCTTGAAATATGATGTCTAGGCTCCTTTTTTATCTTGGCTTTCAGATAGTCCAATAATTCTTAAATTATCTTTCTTCAATCTGTTTTCCAGGTCAGTTGTTTTTCCAATGAGATATTTCACATATTCTTCTATTTTTTCATTCCTTTGATTTTGTTTTATTGTTTCTTGATGTCTCATGGAGTGATTAGCTTCCACTTGCCCAGTTCTAATTTTTAAGGAATTATTTTCTTCATTAAGTTTTTGTACCTCTTTTCCTATTTGACCACTTCTGCTTTTTAAAGGAGTTATTTTCTTCATTGAATTTTGTACCTCCTTTTCCATTTGGCTTACCTACTTTTTAAGATGTTCTTTTTTTTCACTGAATCTTTGTGCCTCTTTCACCATCTGGCCAATTCTGTTTTTTTAAAGTATTATTTTCTTTAGCATTTTTTGTGCCTGCTTTACCAAGCTGCTAATTCTTTTTTTTATAATTTTCTTGTATCACTCTCATTTCTTTTCGCTTTCCTCTACTCTCCCCCTGCCCCTTTTTTAAACTCATCCAGGAATTCTTGTTGAGCTTGTGTACAATAAAAATTTTTTTTGGGCGGGGAGGTTTTGCTTGAAGATATTTTCACACTGCTCTTTTCTTCTGAGTTTGTGTCTTAGTCTTCCCTGACACTCTAGTAGATTTTTATGGTCAAATTATTTTTGTTGTTGTTGTTATTTGCTCATTTTTCTAGACTTTTTCTTGCAGCAACTGCAATCATGATCTTAGGCAAAGCAAAAGTAAAAATAGACCTAATTAAAAGAAATAGTCTTAGGACTCTACTCACTCTGTGGTGGGGAGGCACTGCCCCAAAGTTCAAGCTTTTTTGTGATGCTACTTTCAGAGCTGGTTCTGGAGGTCTGCAAGTTTTCAGTGCTTCCTTGATGGTGTGACTTGGGAAAAGGTGTGGTCACTTCTCTCCTGATCTGTTTTCTGGTCTTTACCCAGGAAAGGCCTTTGCTCTCCTGCAACCACAAGCTCTCTGCTTTGAACTGCAGCCAGGACCCCTACTCCCTTATGACTGACCAGAAGTGCTCCTCCACTCTAGAATTGCAACCTAGAACTTTGTACGGTCAATAGAGTTTTCAAACCAGGTCCTGCATTCAGTGCCAGTTAAAGGTCTCCTATATTCTATTTCTAACAGTTGATAGACCCCTTTCTGTCTCTCGATTGAGGGCTCCTGAAATCATTATTTTTGTGTTGTCACAGGCCCATCCCTGGGGCTCCAAGCTAGATCCCACCCTAGTGTCACAGACCTCTCTTGCCAACCTCCCACACTTTCTTGGGCGGGAAAAATGTCTCATCCTGACCTTTTGTTGGCTTTTCTGCTCTAGAATTCAATTTGAGGCATTATTTTAAAGTTGTCTGGAGGGGAATGTTGGGAGAGTTTGAAAGGATTGCTGCCTCTTCTCTAACATCTTAATTGTCCACAATCTTTCAGAGGTACCACAGGACTTGGGAGGTAAGAATTGGAAAAAGGTCCTTATTTCCAGAGAGAAGAGAGCAGGCATTACAAACTGTAGGCTAGTGAGTTCAGCTGTGAGTCTTGTCAGGATTATAATTAGTATTATTAAAGGGAAGTTAAATGAATGTCTAGAAAATGACCCAATTCAAAATGGCTATACAGATTCAAGATGGCTATCCTCATTTCTTTTTTTGACAAGGTCACTAAAATGGCAAATTTAAGGAAGGTTGTGTATATAGTTTACTTAGATTGTAGGAAAGCATTTTGTAAATTCCCTCATGTATAAAGCTGTGAAGGAATGTAAATCCTGGCATGTGAATTCAGACCTGAACATTGAGTAAAAGCTAATTAGGTGAAATTTAATAGAGACAAATATAATGTTTCATACTTGCGTTAGAGCAATTCACCTGGAAGAGATTTCAGGGTTTTGGTGGACCACAATGCCAACTAGGAATCAATAATGTGATAAGACAGCAAAAAAATTACTATATTAGATTACTTTTTATATTGAAGTCTTGTATCATTTTGGAGCTAATCTTGACATATAGGTTGTGGTAGTGTTCTAAATTCAATTCCTACCAGACTGCTTTCCAGTTTTCCCAGAAGTATTTTTCTTGGTTATGAATTGCATCATTACCTGAGTAGCTAGGGCCTTTGGTTTCATTGAACACTAGGCCATTAGGTCGATTTCTTTCTATATTTCATGTATTCACTGATTGACCTCTATTTTTTAAACTAGTACCAAATTGTTTCACTGATTACTGCTTTGTAGTACAGTTTGAGGTCTGATACTCAAGGCCTTCTTCCTGTCCACTCCCTGGCCCCAGGATTTCCCTTGAGATTTTTCACTTTTTGATCCTCCGAATGTACTCTTCCCCCCAAGAACCTGGGAAGACTTGTATGAACTTAAGCAGAGTGAAGTGGGCAGAATCAGGAGACCAATTTATACAATAACAATAATATTGAATGTACAAACAACTTTGAAAGACTTTAGAACTTTGATCCAATCATAGTTCCAGAGGCTTGATGATGAAGCATGTTATCCATCTCCTGATAGAGGTGATGGACATATGCAGAATTAGACATAATTTTCGACATAGCTAATGTAAGGATTTGTTTTACTTGGCTAGGCATATCAATATGAGACTTTTGTTCTTCTTTTAAAGCGACGAGGTATGAAGGAGAGTAAATGCCTGTTAATTGAAAATAATTAACAAAAAACTAAATGTACTTTATGAGGTAATAAAATTACAATCAAGAAAATTAAATTAAGTGAAATTGTCAGATATGCTAAAATGTATACACAAGAAATGCGAGAGGCAAGAAAAAATTGATGCCACTCACAAATCAATTTTTAAAACATCTCAAAGGGGGAGATTCCCCCCAAAATGTAAAGACATTGCAGATTACATTAAACTCAGATCTTGCTTCAGACACTTACTAGCTATGTGACCCTGAGTATGTCACTTAACCTCTCTTAGCCTTAGTTTCTTCATCTGTATAATGTTGGATTTGATGTCTCTTACATCTATTCCAGCTCTAAATGTATGATCCTTTGATGCATACTACCTACTCCCATTTCCCTCAGCAAGACAACTACAAACATCCATAACTAGTGACAGTATGTAACACTTTTTATTTCTGTATAATTTCAAGAAAAGCAAAAATAATATACTGGATGAGCAGGGAAATTTCCAGCCAAAATGGTATATCATTAAGGCAGAATTTATGACTTCAAAGATAACCATGAATATGCCTGAATGGTCCAGAATCGCAGGATATAAGAAATTCTCTAAGTAGAAGGCAGAGGAGGTAAAGCATTTATTGAAACTCAAAAGTAGCAGACCCATGGACCAGGGTCCCCAGTTCGACATCCTGGCAAGAACCTTCCAAAACCAGTAAACCCATCTCACAATAGTGACCAGGAGGCCACAGAAACACATTATGGTAGCCAGCCAAGCCATACTGGTACTTCCCCACCCCCACTCCCACCCCCACCCCCAATGCCAGGGCCCTCCAGCAAGAAGACCACCCACTGGCCTCAAGCCCCTGCTCAGCACTCTCCGGTCTCCACGAGGGTCAGTCCTGCTTTTTTTGTAGCACCTGCCACCATCACCACCACTTCTGCCGCAATCTCCAAGCTGTGTTCTAGCTAGCTGACTGCTTCCTCTCTCCTTCAGCTCTTAACTGCTCTCACCAACTGCCTCTCCAACTGACTCTTAGCTCTGCTCCAACCGTTCAACAAGCTCCTCCCACCACAGGCTTCATGTCATCACGTGGACCAGAACTCAGGCGCCTACCATTGGCTCCAGTTCTAGCCACTCCCCTCAGGACCCTGACAGCCCCGCCCCCAAAGCCCAGTGAATGGGCAGGAAAGATCTTCCCATTCACTGATTGCCTTTACAGATGGTTGTCTGAAAAGGAGGTAGATTTCCCAGTTCCCACATACCTACTTCACCAAAACCCTTAAGTTTGCACCAAACCAAATACTGATCAAGATATCCAATGAGACACTATAATAAGTGTCTTCTTCCAGTCCAGAACTGTACAAGGCATCAGTTAGAAGTCTGAAGGCATGAAGAAACAGGGCTGCTCATAAATCCAGAATAAGCTCAAAGAGATCCCAAGATCCAAGGACAACTACAATCTATAAGGCACTATGTCTGGAGTCTTCAAGAAAAGAAGGATCCCCCTCAACCTTCCCTCCTTAGGGTCTTAGAAGTACCTGGGAACAGCAACAGGCCCCAGCAATGACTAGCACTCAACATAACAATGCTCAGATCAGGCTACCACAGGCCTGTGGGTGGGAGGGACTCTAAGGTCCTCGCAACCTGTCCTGAGATTTCAGCAGTCTTACTCTCTAAAATCCAGGGAATCCTAAACCCAGGAGATGTGGTTCAGTGAAAGAGCCCAGGTGAACAGCAAGACCAAACTGTGCCAACTACATCACCTTCAAATGTAGCAGGGGACAGAGCCTGGCACAAAGTTCAAAATTAGGATTAAACCTGAATATATGGCTAAATCATAGAAAATACCAATCAGTGTCAAAAATGTCTGCAATTCTAAAGATCTCACAAAAAGAGTAGAGAATAATAGCCTCCCTTTCAGTAACGACTGAAAGCTGACTCAAAGGGAAAAAATTATCTTTCCACAAGGACAATGTGAATACCTAGATAAAATGAAACAGAAGGGAGATAAAAGAGATAAAAACTCTTTTAGGAAGAATTAGAAAAATCAAAATAGCGTAAAGGAAAAAAAAATCCTTACTCAAGTAAGGAATTCCAGAAAATTAGTAGAGAGCACACAGATTTCAGTGATTCCATCAGGCAGCAAGAAATAAAAGAACAAAATCAAAAGACTGAAAAAAAATATAATATGTTATGAAAAAAACTGACCTTACTTTGGAAACCATGATAAAAAACCAAACTTGGACACTATATTAGACAAACCAGGGGAAACTGCCTAAATCTAGTAGAAATAAAGGTCAGGGGTAACCACAATGTGGGTTAGTACTGTTATTTTTATTATATTGTTTCTTCCTATCCATCAGCAATTACTATTTCTCCAATTGTTTGCTTGCCTTTTTATAAATGGTGTTTTGCCCTCATATTCACATTATGAGTATCTTGGTATGTAAACTTTCAAGTATTTTATACATTCTTTGTTGTTCAGTCATCTCAGTCATGTCCAAGGGTTTGTGACCCCATTTGGGGGATTTTCCTGGCAAAGATACTAGAGCAGTTTGCCATTTCCTTCTCCAACTCATTTTACAGATGAAGAAATTGAGGCAAACAGTCACCCAGGGTCACCCACCTAGTAAGTGTAGGAGACTGGATTTGATTTCAGACATTCCTGACTCCAGACCCAGCATCACCTAGCTGCCTTTTATACATTCTAGAATTATTTTAAATATAATTTCTCCTGTCTCTTTCTGCCGGATGTCTCCATAAACATCTTAAATTCGACATGTCTAAAACTGAACTTACTATCTTGTTCTCTCATCTCTTCCCTATTCCTAAATTTCCTATTATTTTTGAGGGTACTATCATCTTCCAAGTTACCCAGGCTTAAAAATCCAGGTGGCATCTTTGACTCCCCACTTTCCCTCACCTCCTATATACAATATGTTGCCCAGGCCTTGCAATATCTCTCATATATGTCACCTGTCCTCTAACACTGCCAACATCCAGGTGGAGACCCTCTTCATCTCAAGTCTGGCAGGCTATTGCAAGAGCCTGTTTGGTTGTTTTCCCTCTCTCAAGTCTCTTTCCCACTCCATTCTATTCTCTACCCAGCTGTCCAAGTGATCTTCCTAAAGTGTAGATCTGATTATGTCATCTCCCTGTTCAGTAAACTTCCAGTGGCCCCTTATTACCTCCAGGATCTGACTTTTAAAATTTTTCCTAACCTGGACCCTCACTACCTTTCTGGTCTTCTTATACATTATATCACTCCACGTACATTGTTTTCCTTGATGTTACCCAAAACTCGGCACTGTTCCTGACTCCAGACATTTTTATTTGCTTCCCAACATGCCTGAAATGCTCTCATCCCTCTCCTCTGCCTCCCAGCTTCCTTGGCTTCTTTCAGCTAAAATCCCACCTTCTGCAAGAAGTCTTTCCAGTTCCCCTTTAATGCTAGCACCTCCTTGCTGAGATTATCTAATTTATGCTGTAACTTCTTTGTACATAGTTGTTTGCATATTGTTTAACCCGTTGAGAGCAGGTATTCTTTTTTCTAACATTATACATGTTAAACGTATTTCCATATTAGTCATGTGAAAGATGAATCAGAACAAAAGGGAAAAACCATGAGAAAGAAAGAACAAAAAACCAAAGTGAAAATAGTATGCTTTGATCTGCATTCAGACTCTTTATCTGGATGTGGTTAGCATTTTGCATCATGAGTCTTCTGGAATTGTCTTGGATCATTGCACTGCCGAGAAGAACTAAGTCTATCATAGTTGATCATTGCACAATATTGTTGTTACTGTGTAAAATGTTCTTCTGGTCCTGCTCACTTCACTCAGCATCAGTTCATGTAAGTGTTTCCAAGTTTTTCTTAAATACACCTGGAGAGCAGGGACTCTTTTTGCCTTTTTTTATATCCTCAGAATTTACCACAGTGCCTGGCATAGTAGGTGTTTAATAAATGTTTCTTGACTTAAATTGCTGGGTTTAATTGATTATAAAGAAATGCTGATGATTTTTTTGGATTTATTTTACCTCTTGCAACTTTGCTAATTATTATAATTATTTTTAGTTGACTCTTTAGGATTCTCTTACTATATCATCATTTCACCTGCAAAAATTGATAATTTTATTTATTCTTTTCTTATGCTTATTCTTTCAATTTCTTTTTGTTTCTTTTCTCACCTTAGCTCAAATTTCTAGCACCATGTGAAATGCAAAAATATGTTTTTCCTCCTTCTCTTTTGTTTTAGACTGTAACTGAGCAGTCTGTTTTCTGGTGTGTTTCCTTACAAGTCAGACCAGTTTCTTTATGATAACCTTTGCTTGTTTGAATGCTTAAGTCCAAATATCTATCATATTACTGTGCTCTTAACAGAGCTAGGAGCGGTGTGGATATATGTATCCTTAAAACACTGGTGCCTTGTAGTTTGCCTAGAGCATACCATACAAGTTCATAAATGTTTCTTTTTCCCTTTTTACGTTTAAGCAGTCCAAGACTGCTATGTTACTATATGACTTTATTCCTTTGTTACAGATGTCCATACATGAAAATCTTGGCTGATTCTTTCTCTAGTGTAAAAAGAAAATATTTCCATATATATTTGATATGTAGAAATTAAAACCTAGAGCATTTTATTTAAATCATATATTAATTGCAATAGAAGAAATATGAATAATTTATACTGCATCTAATTCTTTCCTAGAGTACAATGTTTGATCTTTAGGTAGTGAGTACCTGTTATCTGCAATAAAAGTTGAATGTGACCCAAAGATTTTGTTTGATAAAAAAAATGCTTGTAAACGGTGAGTCCAAGATTTTCAGTCTCCACTTACTTGTTACACTATATACTGATTTTTTTTAACCCAAGTATAAGACTTGACACTAATCCTCCTTAGATTTTGTCTTATTCCATTCAACTCAGTGTTGCAGACTGCCAAGATCTGTTTGGACCCTGATTCTGTCATCCAGTTTGCTGCTACCTATCCTTCCCAGCTTTATGCCATCCATAAATTAGATTAGCAAGCCACCTTTGCCTTTATCCAAACCATTGCTATAAATGGTAAACAGTACAGGATCAAGCCAAGATCCTTGGTGAACTCCCCTGAAGACCTGCCAAGTTGACATGGAACTATAAATGACTATTCTTTGAGAACAGGCATTCATCCAATCCTGAATCCATTTAATTATACTATTAACCTTCCTATGAGAATAATATGAGACATTGTATCAAATGGTATACTGAAATCTAAGTAACCTATATTTACATCACTCCCTTTATCTATGAATTTAGTGACCTTGTCAAAAAAGGAATAGAAGGAGCTGGCAACTGCATGTCCTGTGGGCTGCTCAAACGTAACATATACAAAAGGAAACTTACTGTGTTCTGAATTGGATCTGTTATTAGCCATTTCTCTGGTAGTTTATGTTCACTATTGGGACAAAATGAGATACTTGTAGGTCACTCAACAGTTAACAAAAAGACATTTACTTAGCTATAGCAGGAGAAGGATATTCAACAAGGATATACATTAAATATATCTCAAGTGGATTTAGCTGAACAAAGCTCCCTATCCTCACTTGCTGGTTTTGACCCATCGATCAAACATTAGAGCCACCTGGAGCTCCTCATGGCTGCTTTGTATTCAGCAGACTGGGAAATGATGCCAACAGACTGAGCCTTTAGTACAAGCAGTCTTCAGGATGATTTCAATATCTTTTAAAGAAAAAACTAGCCTTATTTTGAAGGAGGCTGAGGATAGGTTATTGCCTCTACCACACCCCTAAATCTGTCCATTTCCAACCTTCTCATTTTCTGTTGAGGTGTACAATATCCTTCCATTTACTCAGTTTTCCAACCTCTCTGCTACCTTCCCAGCCCAATATACAGTCAGCTTTCCCGATTTACTAAACTTCCACCCTAGTGCAGGCTCTCATCACTTCTGGAAGTCGGTAACACCATCTTCTTTCTTTAATAGATTTTGTTGATATGTTTTGTTTATACCTTTCCTAGATTTCTCAATTTGAACGTCCTCCCCACCCTCTAGAGCTATTCTATTGAGAACATTTAGAGAGCTCTTTCTGTTGCCTTGACTTTATATCATTTTGCAGCAATTCTATACCAGAGACTAGTGTTTTTTTGGTGGTAGTAGAGGGCTTCCTATGGTGACATCTTTATTTATTTACTTTGACTAGTACCCCCCCCTGCCACTTTCAAGGCTAAACATCCCCCCCATTTCCCCAAAGGATCATCAAATAGCTTAATTTCTACTCTTCTTAACACCCCAGTTAATCCCTTCTGGATGGGTTGCAATTGTCAATGTCATTTCTAAAATGTGGTGCTAAGAACTGAACACAATTCTCCAGGCATGGTGTGATGACAGGAGAACTTTCTCCTCCCTATTTTTGGACGTTGTACTGTAATATAAAGTGTAACATTGCTGTACTTGACAATCCTTGATTATGTGAGCTATCCTTTTTTGACTTTGTATTATCTGATAATTTGATAACCATTTTATGTATGCCTTCATTTAATTCTTTAAAAAAATGACAGACAAGATAGGGCCAGGAATTAATCTGTAGGATTCTTTAACAGACTTTTTTCAAGGTTAATAAGTAGATCTACTCATCATCATTCTTCAAGTCAGATAACTCAACCAATTCTGAATCATCTACAACTGCATATGATCTACATTTCTCTTCAGAATTCTCCCCATTATTAATTACCCCATTCTACCTCTCCCTTCCCTTTTCTCCAAAGCAATCCTCTTTCTCATCCATTAATTTTTTTTATTTTGAATATCATCCCATCAGAGTCAATTTATACTTGTACCCTCTATCTTTGTATGTGCCTTCTAACTTCTGTACAAGTGATAGAGTTATTTCTCTCTTATTTTTCCACATAAAATTTATTATTTCCCTAAATAATAACAAATGTTGTTTGTAATAGTAACAAATGTGTATTATAAAGAAACATCTTGGTAATTTAATAGGTAAAGCATTTAAAGTATAAAATAACTTCTATAATATTGTCTTTTTTATGATATTGGAATGGCCCACTCATGAACACTGACATTTGGAAAAAATGTCAATTATTATTACCATCAGCATTATTATTTTAATACTTATTATCAGTCTAATCTCTTTTTTATTTTATGGATGTGTTTTGTTTTTACATTATATTTACAAATATAGCATGTGAAATATGAAATAACTGAGGAAACAAAGGTTTCAGTTTCCAAGTATATCAATTCATTAAGCAATATTTGCCAATTGCATAATAAATCGGGACCAGGACTCCTTAGCTTGGCACTGGACCCAGAAAGCAGGTGGAGACAGATTTTTATGCATTAAAAGAAAAGAATTATCTGGTTATAAACCAGGATAGAAGATTAGATAATCTGATTTCTAATTAGAGTAAAGATTAGGGGCTCTCCAAATTGGGAGGGGAAGAGTGAAGAGGTGCAAATCCCTGAAATCAGAAAAAGAGGTGTCCCATTTCACCTAGGTGTCTGCATTCAATCAGTTATTGTTTCCTTATTCCCACACAAATTCTGGACCTCTAAAGTAAAAACCAGCAGATCACCAAAGGGTGCTGGTAATTTTGGGATGATGTGGACATTTTGAATTTAAAGTTTTAATGACAATTCTGAAATGATTTGGATATGTTAATGAACTAAAACCCCAAGGTGGCACAAATAAGAGTCTGTTCCCCCCACCCAAAACAAAACCCTATAAAAATGAGACCTTCGACTTCTGCCTTCTCAACACTCTTCCATATCCATTGGATCCATGCTACCTAGTGTTCCCAACTCTAATCCATGCTGCTTCTCCCCCTCCGCATCCTCTCACTTTGCTTGCCTTCTTTCACCACCCCATCCCCTATCCCCACCCCATCTGCCTTGTACTCCTTTCATTACTTGCCTTGGTACTTCCTGTGCATTTTTTTGCCCCTTGACCTGGGGTTATTAAAGTGTGATTACAACTCCATTTCCTGATGCCATTGTGGTCTTTCCTGGGGAGTACAAAAAGAACTCAGCATGCCTGCCTCATTTCTTAATTTCATATGTTAACTATCAAATTAACTGAGAAAAGAATAGATTGGTGGCTGGTAAAACAGTTAAGAATTTGTTCAGTAACTAGACCATGGTGATTATAATAGAAATAAAAAGGAAAGGAAAAATGTGAAATATTTTGCGGAGAACTTGGTATCTGGATGTTAGTAGTAAGGGAAAAGGATGTTAGTAGCAGGGGAAAGATGACTCTGAGGTTATGAGCCTGGATAGGTGACTTGAGAAATGTCATGAAGAGAAACTGAGAAGTTACGGGTGAGGATAAGATTTTGGGAGATGATTAAAACATTTTGGACCTGTAGAATTTGAAGTATCCAGGTGGAGATATCCAAATGGCAGATGGGAATATGGAATTATAGTTTTGGACAGAGTGTAAAGGTAGAGATATAGATTTGATATCATCTCTCTAAATAGAAGTGACCATTTTAGACACTGGAATGAATGAGATTGCCAAGTAAGAGAGATTATATATAGTTAAGAGACTCCCTGACCTAATCTTGGGAGACACAAAAAATGTATGAGGAATTATGAAAACAGGCAGTTAGAGAAGAAGACAAATGAGTCACTGAGTTGGAGAGAAAGACAAGAGAATGTAGCATCACAGAAGAAGTGATTCTTTTTCCAGTATAGGAATGGAAAAGGGAGTGATAAAAAGAAAAAGGTGGTTAACAGAGTCAAAAGGACAGGACAAGAGAAAAGGTCAAGGACAAGAAAAAATACCATTGGCCTTAGTTATAAGGAAGTTATCATTGGCCTTGGAGAAAGCTGTTGAAATAGAGTAGTGGGGGATTGAAGTCGCATTCCAAGAACTAAAAAGTGAGTGAGTAGTGAAAAAGAAGAAATATAGCAAGTACCTCTTTGCTTCTGATCACCACCTCCCCCAATCTCCCTCCCTACTATCATTCTCTCCCCTCACCTTCTCTTACTGCCTTTCCCTCCTATTTCCCTATAGGGAAAAATCCCAACTGAGTCTTTGAGTCAATTCTGATGAGAGTAAAATTCAAGCATTGCCACCCCCATCTTTCCTTCTACTGTAAAAACTCTTTCATGCCTCTTCATGTGAGATAATTTACCCCATTCTACCTCTCCCTTCCCTTTTCTCCAAAGCAATCCTCTTTCTCATCCATTAATTTTTTGATTTTGGATATCCTATCAGAGTCAATTTATACTTGTACCCTCTATCTTTGTATGGGCCTTCTAACTTCTGTACAAGTGATAGAGTTCTTAAGAATCACAAGGATCATCTTCTTGTGTAGGAATAAAAGCCATTTAACTTTATTGAATCCCTTATGTTTCTTCTTTCTTGTTTACCTTTTTATATTTCTCTTAAATTTTGTATTTGAAAATCAGATTTTCTGTTCAACTTAGGTCTTTTCATCAGGAATGCTTGAAAGTCCTCTATTTCATTTAATAGCATTTTTCCTTTGAAGATCATACTCAGTTTCACTGGAGAGGTGATTCTTGGTTGTAATTACTTTGCCTTCCAGAATATTATGTTCTAAGCCCTAATCCTTTAATGTAGAAGCTGCTAGATCCTGTATAATCCTGATTGTGGCTCTATGATATTTAAATTGTTTCTTTCAGACTGCTTGCAATATTTTCTTCTTGACCTTGGAACTCTGGAATTTGGCTAAAATATTCTTGGGAATTTTCATTTTGGGATCTCTTTCAGGAGGTGATTGGTGGATTCTTTCAATTTCTATTTTACCCTCTGGTTTATGATATCATGACAGTTTTCCTAGATAATTTCTTTAAATATGATAATAAGATTCTTTTTTGATCAAGGCTTTCAGACAGAACAATAATTCTTAAATTTTCTTTCCTTGATCTATTTTCCAGGTCAGTTGTTTTTTCAATGAGATATTTCACATTTTCTTTTTTCATTTTATTGATTTTATTTTATTGTTTCTTGATGTCTCATGGAATCATTAGCTTTCACTTGCCCAATTCTAATTTTTAAAAAATTGTTTTCTTCAATGAGTTTTTGTATCTCCTTTTCCATTTGGCCAGTTCTGCTTTTTAAGGAGTTTTTTCTTCAGTGAATTTTTTTATCACTCTTTACATTTTTTTGTATGCTTCTTTTACCAAGCTGTTGACTCATTTTTGGGCGGTAAGTTCAGGTCAGTTCCTGACTTACTTTGCCTTCTTTGCTGCACCCTCTAGCAAGTACTCTCTAGAGTAACCCCAGAGATGCTGAATATCTCTCTATTCCTATCTTGTTCAACCCCCTCATTCCAGGTATTTTCCCCTGCTAGCATTCAAGTTCTATTTGACCTATTAACACCAATTTGCTTTTATGAGTGACTATTTATTTTAAATCTACAGTGAGAACAAAAGTACCAATATTTCCCACAAAATACCTCAAGGGCACACTTTCCCTTATGACACTTCATTCTCTGGGCAAAATGGACACAGAATGAGTATAGCTTCTACAGAATACTGTTCCCATCAAACTCCTCTTAAAGTTTCAACACTGCTGGATACATCCTCCAAAACCCTGGAATGGGGGAAAAAAGCTGGGATGGCTCCCAAAGCCATCACGCATTCTATTCTCAGACTTCTAGGCTCCCAGGCAACTGAATAGCTTATTCTCCTGACCTAATAAATGCCAAGTCAGGCAATGAACCAATACCTGTGCTCACAGGGCTACACGTTGGCCTTGGAGGGAGAGGACCCAAGGCCTCTCCCCTTAGAACATTGTCATACATTTGATGCTACTGGTGAAGGTATAAATCTCAGAGCAGAAATCTAGCCAAGGGGAATGGCTAAGGCAACTAAGGTCTTTTGAAGGTGCCTTCCAGTTCTGGCTCTACATTTGTACTCATTCAAAGAGAGTACTCTTCACCATATAGTTAGCAAACCAGGAACCAATTAGATAATGTCTATGAATGCTCCAAAGCCTCTCCAAGGCACTTCTGCTATATGCCATCATGACTACCAGGAGCAGGCTACCCAATTGCTCTCTTCTTCCACTCAAGTAGTTGTATCAGTGGCACTCTATACTTGTGCCAGGCCCCCATTACGTAATCATCAACAAGCATTTATTAATTGTTCACTATGTGCTTAGCAGTTAGGTGGCTCAGTGAATAGAGCAGTGGGTTTTGAATCAGGATGACTCATCTTCACGAGTTCAAATCCGGCCTCAGACACTAACTGTATGACCTGGGATAAGTCACTTACCCCTGTTTGCCTCATTTCCTCATCTATAAAATGAGCTGGAGAAGGAAATGGCAAACCACTCTAGTATCTCTTCCAAGAAAGCTGCAAAAGGGTCATAAAGAGTTGGATATGACTGAACAATAAAAAAATATGTTAAGCATGGGAAAATAGAAAAAAAAAGTTAAAATAGTCCCTATTTTAAAAGAATTTACATACTATGGAAAAATACAACATACTCACAAATAGATATATATACACATACATGTACATATATGTATATTTATACAAGATACACAGAATAGAAAGAAGGTAACTTTAAAGCTAAAGGCACTCAGAGATTGGCAGACCAGTAGAGACTATTCTTCCTAGAAGTTTATCAATAAAGAGGAAGAGAGGATTATGTATGCAAGGCAGGGTAGCACAGTCAAGAGAAGGATTTTTATTACTGTTATTAGGATATATTGCTATTATTAGGATATGGGAGATCTGAGCATGGTAGAAAGAGCCAGTAGGGAGGGAAATATTGAAGATGAGTGAGGGAACAAAGGATGACTCCAAATCTAGCACTGTAATGAAAACAGAGGATCAAAGTTAATTTAACACTCCATTTCTCAGCTCCCTCCTTCCTCATCTCTACCTACTAGCTTCTCTGGCTTTAAATTCCAACTAAAAATACTTCTACAGGAAACTTTTCCCAACCCCTCTTAATTCTAGTACCTTCTTTCTTTTAATTAGTTCCTATTCATCCTGCATATAGCTTACTTGTCCATATTTGTTGTTATCTCCTTCGATTATGAGCTCCCCGAGGGCAGGGACCATCCACTATTTTTGCCTCTTTTGTATCCTTATTGCTTTGTCATGTCTAGCACATATAAACACTTAAAATATTACTGACTGAAATATTTATTGTGTTACCATACTATCCAGTATGAATAGGCCAAGATGGCGGCTGGAAAGCAGGGATTTGCTTAAGCTCCCCTCCAAATCCCCCCAAACACCTGTAAAAAATGGCTCTGAACAAACTCTAGAGCTGTGGAACCCATGAAATAGCAGAGAGAAGCAGGTCTGCAGCCCAGGACAGTCGGGATGGTCTCTGGTTAGTGTCTATCGCACGGAGATGGGGGCAGAGTCCAGTGTGGGCCACGCCAAGACAGACCAGACCACAAGTTGGTCCAGAGCAGGCATTAAGGCCATGAATCATTGAGCTGTGGCAGTTACCAGACTTCTCAACCCACAAATGCCAAAGCCCAGGGAGCAGGTTAGTAGGAAAACTGCTAGATCGGTTAGAAAGTGGTCTGGTCCCAGCCCTGGGGGTGGCGGAAGTGTTGTGCAGGCGGTGGCAGAGGCAGCAGCAGGAAGCTCCTGCAGCTGCTTCCAGAACTCCAGCTTCAGCTGCTTCAGGAGTCCCTGGTTCACATGGTGGGAGGAATCAAGTGGTAGACCACAGCAGGAGTACAGGGCTTGCTTTGCCATGCTTGGATCTGGGTCACAATCCTGGTTGGCAGTTCTTGGGGGAGGAGGAACACTGCTGTGGCAGAGCTTGTGGTGACAGTAGAGAAGAAGTAGCTCTGAAAACAGCAGTGCAGCCCCTAAAATTTGGGACAAAGTACTCTCTACTCTACAAGCAGTCACACCATGACAAAAGCTCAAAGGTCAAGTAGTTGGACAGGCAGCAAAAAAGGACACAGACACAGACTCAGACTCAGACTCTAGAATATTTTTTTGGTGACAAAGAAGACCAAAGCATACAGCCAGAAGAAGTCAACAAGGTCAAAGAGCCTACATCGAAAGCCTCCAAGAGAAATACGAATTGGTCTCAGGCCATGGAAGAGCTCAAAAAGGATTTGGAAAAGCAAGTAAGAGAAGTAAAGGAAAAATTGGGAAGAAAAATGAGAGAGATGCAAGAAAACCCAGGAAAACCAGTCAATGATTTGCTAAAGGAGACCTCAAAAAATACTGAAGAAAATAACACCTTAAGAAAATAGACTAACCCAAATGTCAAAAGAGATGCAAAAAGCCAATGAGAAGAAGAATGCCTTGAAAGGCAGAATTAGCCAAATGGAAAAGGAGGTCTAAAAGACCACTGAAGAAAAAATACTACCTTAAAAATTAGATTGGAGCAAGTGAAAGCTAGTGACTTTAGGAGAAATCAAGATATTATATTATAAAAGAGAACCAAAGGAATGAAAAAGTGGAAGACAATGTGAAATATCTCATTGGAAAAACCACTGACCTGGAGAATAGATCCAGGAGAGATAATTTAAAAATTATTGGACTACCTGAAAGCCATGATCAAAAAAAGAGCCTAGATATCATCTTTCAAGAAATTATCAAGGAAAACTGCCCTGATATTCTAGAGCCAGAGGGTAAAATAGATATTGAAAGAATCCACTGATCACCTCCTGAAAAAGATCCCAAAAAGAAAACACCTAGGAATGTTGTTGCCAAATTCCAGAGTTCCCAGGTCAAGGAGAAAATACTGCAAGCAGCCAGAAAGAAACAATCTGAGTATTGTGGAAACACAATCAAGATAATACAAGATCTAACAGCTTCCACATAAAGGGATCGAAGGGCTTGGAATATGATATTCCAGATGTCAAAGGAGCTAGGATTTAAACCAAGAATCACCCATCCAGCAAAAATGAGTATAATGCTCCAAGGCAAAATATGGATTTTCAATAAAATAGAGCACTTTCAAGCTTTCTCAGTGAAAAGACCAGAACTGAATAGAACATCTGACTTTCAAACACAAGAATCAAGAGAAGTGTGAAAAGGTAAACAAGAAAGAGAATTCATAAGGCACTTACTAAAGTTGAACAGTTTTGTTTACATTCCTACATGGAAAGATGATGTGTGTAATTCATGAGAACTTTCTCAGTATTAGGGTAGTTGAAGAAAATATACATATATATACATATATATATGTATATATATATATATACACATTACATATATATATGTATATATATATATATATACACATTACATATATATATATATACACACACACACATATATAGGCAGAGGGCACAGGGTGAGTTGAATGTGAAGGGATGATATCTAAAAAAATAAAATTAAATTAAGGGATGAGAGAGGAATGCATTGAGAGAGGGAGAAAGGGAGAGACAGAATGGGGTAAATTATCTCACATAAAAGTGGCAAGAAAAAGCAGTTCTGTTGGAAGGGAAGAGGGGGCAGGTGAAGGTGAATGAGTGAATCTTGCTCTCATCAGATCTGACTTGAGGAGGGAATAACATACACACTCAATTGGATATCTTACCCCACAGGAAAGTAGGGGGAAGGAGATAAAAGGGGGGGTGATAGAAGGGAGGGCAGATGGGGGAAGATGGTAATCAAAAGCAAACACTTTTGAAAAGGGAGAGGGTCAAGGGAGAAAACTGAATAAAGGGGGACAGGATAGGATGGAGGGAAATACAGTTAGTCTTTCATAACATGAGTATTGTGGAAGGGTTTTAGATAATAATACATGTGTAGCCTATGTTGAATTGCTTGCCTTCTTAGGGAGAGAGGGGGTGTGGGAAGGGAAGAGGGGAGAGAATTTGGAACTCAAAGTTTTAAAATCATATGCTCAAAAGAAAAAGTTGTTTTTGCATGCAGATGAGAAATAAGATATATAGAAAATGAGGCATAGAAATCTATCCTGCCCTACAAGAAAGTAAGGGGAAAGGGAATGGGGGGGAGGTGGGGTGACAAAAGAGGAGGTTGACTGGGGAACTGGGCAATCAGAATATATGCCATCTTGGAGTGCAGGGGAGGGTAGAAATGGGGAGAAAATTTGTAACTCAAAATCTTATGTAAATGAATGTTGAAAACTAAAATATTAAATAAATAATAAAATAATTTTAAAAAACAAAACAAAAAATGTGGAAAATATAGATGGTAAAAAGACAAGAAACTTTAATGATTATTAATGGATAATGTAATATTTAGGCAACTAATTATTCAGACTGAAATAAAAAATTAAATCTGTTATAAAAAAAGTACAGATTATTTTAAAAGATATATAGGTTTTTATTTTCTCTTTTTTTAAAAGAGCACTAATTCCCACTTAGTCAATAGTGTTACCTAGATTTGGACTCTGATTTAGATAAATATATAAGAATGATCTGAAATCTATGAAAATATGTAGTTCTAATTGCTTCAGGCAGGGACTTAGTAGTTTGTTTTCAGAAATACAGGGTGTCCGGAAAGTCTTAGTGCAGTTTTCAGTTGCACTAAGACTTTGGGGACACCAAATATAACAAACGCTCTATAATTTTATTTATGCTTGGTTATGCTATTTTTCATATGGTTAGCAAACTCTTCATGACTAGAAGCTTTTAGCTCAGCCACTATATAAGTTAGGATAAATTCTAAAGGAGCAATTCTAGGTTAATGAATTCTTATTAGAATGTAAACTCCTTATATGCAGTGACTGCATTTTTGCCTTTCTTCATATTCTCAGTACTTTGCCCAGAGCTGCAAATAAAATATAAATGTCCTAATTTGAGCATTAATATGCAATGTCTTCTCAGAAAGATGACTTCAAGAATTTAGGTAGTGTGACCATGACTATATGTTGTGATGTTTATTTTCTAGAGGTTGTTTAACATGAACTTGATCGAATTCTGAAAAGTAGCTCTAATCCAAGCTAAGTGATTGAAATATGTCAGTTGCCTCAAAAATTATTTTAGTGATAGGTTGGTCAATGGCGGATGGAGTAGAACACATATTTTTTAAATTACAGGTTCAAAAGCTGGAGAACAACTTGTTGAATCTTCTCATTTTTTAAGACAAGGAAACAGAAAGGCAACTTTTATAAGCAAGGTCACATTGGGTAGAGCCAAGATCCTTAAGCACCTGCTTAGCTCTGTGCTTTGCTTAGTGAATATTTGGTGAGGTTGTAGTTGTTTCCCGGGGGGCTCCCAATATACTGGGGGCCAGCATAAGCAGATACAAGTTTGGGAAGTAGGTCCAGTGCCGGGCTACAGTGATTAGACAACCTATGTTTTGATCTATGACATGCTCACTTTTTTCAGATAATCTATAAAAAATGCCTTTTGCTTGTTTTCCTTTCTTAACTTCTCTGTTCCTATTTCCAGTGATGGAAATTACATATACTTCTATCTACCTCATACATAAATATCTTTTTATAGTACAGAGTAGTAAAGAAATAGCTAGAAAAGACATAACGAAAGTCAGCAAATCATTTTAGACGGAAAAAAGTTATCATGCTTTTAAAAGAAGAAATGGATATAACTTTTTGTTCTATCTGTTTTTCTGGGTAGGATTTAGAAATTCTGTTGGTGGATACATAAAGACGGCTTGGAAAAAATATTGCTCAGATTATGTAAGGTTACTCTCAAAAACTGCAACTTAAAATTAAATTTTGCTAAATGAGTCTGTTTATATTGTGTTAAAGACAATGGCAATACAGAGTAAGTTAATCCTGAAAATATATAATCAAAAATTAACGAAGATGTAACCCATATTAATTCTGAAAATATCTAAATTCAATTGATAAAAATTACAACATTAAGAATAAAACTAGGCATTTGTAGCATCTCTTCCTTCTCACTACTTTCCCCCATGATCTTGTACAGCCAAGATTCATAAAGATTCCTCATTTTGGCACACTGGTAAGCTTTTGCGGTCTTTTTCTCCAAAGGGGGGGGGACTATATATGCAGAAAGTTGCATACCCCATGGTCTTGATATGATCGGTTTTGCTTAATGTTTTTCTTTGTTACAAAGGAAGGTTCTATGGCTGGGGATATATTCAGAGAAGGCTGTAGAGTGAAAAAACCCAAACCCAAACCCAAATATTTATTAAATAAATAAACACGATAACACCATAGTAGTGCAAGATCTGGCAGGTCGTACCAAGCTGGAAGGACCATTGTTTGGAGACCAAAATAGCTCAGCCTCGTCACCTAATGGTTGGTCATCATCATGAATTTTTTGGTTGTGTTTTGTGTTTTGCCTGTAGTAACCACTAAGATGTGAATGGGCTGAAATGTGTCAATGAAGTGAGTGCCCAGGGTGTTTAAATTACATATCTTGAAATAGTGTTTCAACTGGGTCTCTGCATTAGTCTAACTCACTGGAAATAGTGGATATGACATAGAATTTGAAATTCCCAAGTTCCTTCCCTATATGTCCAGCATTCCAAAGAAAGCCATAGCTATTTGATTTAAAATAAAATGGCAAGGATGGCAGAAAAGGGGGCAATCAGTTCTAAGGACAGTGCTCTGGGAGTCAAATGGTAAAGAACAGCCATGGTTCAGTCAATGCCAGACCCTATCTGTTTGGAATACATGACTAAAGCAGTAAGTGTAGAAAAGACTAAAAATGAGTGAAGGTAGAAAAAGAAAATTCCCAAGACTTGGCTTCAATTATATTTCAGTTACAAGGAGGCAGGGATCTCAGTGTGAGGTAGAAAGACCTGGAACCATAGAACTCTGGCCAGCCTCATTCTGACTTGTATTCTAGGCAGGCAACCTTCTATTACAACACTCATGCTACTAGCCAAGCCACACAAATATGAAATGAGTAGCAAAGATTCCAAAATAAATAAAATAGACCAATGGTTAAAACTTCATCCTAGAATACATCAGAAAAGCTCTACCACCACTGTGGTGGCTTCAAATAGCTTGTGAAAACATAAATGATTTGTTTTAACCTGAAGGAGAAAAAACCCCAAATTCTATTCTTTTAATTACCCATATTGCCATAAGTGAGGGGATCATATCTTTTATGAATTCCATAAAGTTTTAGCAGGGTGTTAATATCTGGGAAATGTTAACTAATAACCACTTTCATGGATGGGGAAAAGATTGTTTCTCCCCCCAACCCCCAAAAATATTTCTTCCCAAACCCTAAGACCTTTTTTGGGGGTGATGGTTGGTGGGGGGACTTGTAAAATAAGTGAAACCTACATGATTTCAATAGGATGTGAAATGTGTAATGAGTCCAGCATGTTACAAATGTAAGTCCCTTGCGGGCATACCCAGTGGTTAGCTCAATGTACGGCATGTAGTATGCATTTAATAAATGTTTATTGACTGTTGGGCCCCATTCTCCATATTTATCTTCCGTCCCAAAAGCAGAAGCGTGTCCTTTTAGTGTGTTTCTAAATGGGTTAGAGACGTATAATCCTGCAGCTAAGTATTTGGCTCTCACTCTTCAATCACTAGTGGGAGCTGGAGAGGGCAAGTTTAAAAAAAAAAAATAGAGGGAGCCCAGGAGCCAGTGACTGGAGGAAAAACCCAGCGGCTGCGGCGCTAACAGCTGCACCGAGGGACATAACTTTACCGTGTGGTCTGTTCGCGGAGGGGCAGCGGCACCCTCGGTCAGGGCTGTCTTCCGCAGCCACGGGCACTGCCCTCGCCTTTGAGGGGAAGGGGACAAGGAGAAGGCGGAGGCGGCCACAGCAAACCGAGTGAGAGCGTTTGGCTCCGAGGGAGGCTCCGGGGGAGGCAGCGGCAGCGGCTGCAGCCCTAGGCGAGCCCGAGCCCCAGCCTGAGCCCGAGCGCAGCCCGGTGAGTTTGGAACATTTTAAAGTTCCAGTGGATTACCATAGTCCGAGCCAGGGCTCTGCCCAGGGGCGGGAGGGTTCATGTACCTGCCAGCTGAGACAGAGCTAGGAAGGGCTCGGGGCTAGGTGCCCCGTGGAGAAAGAAGTTGGGGGTCGGCGGATGCTCGGAGTAGGAGCTGACCTGGGCAGCGGCGGAGTGGGGACGCTGCGGGTGGCCGGAGCCGCGCGCAGTGGCTGGCTCCGTTCGCCCCATCTGCGGACCCGCGGCTAGGGGGCAGCTCCTCCGGGAGTTGGGGTACATCTCTAAGAGGGTTTGAGATGACTGGGAAGGTCGCTTAATATTTTTTTTGGCGGGGGAAGATGTGTGCATACACCCCCCCCCCCAACCGGGCCAGCCGGGGAGACGTGCTCCATGGGGGGGGGGGGGCGGGTTGTAGGAGAGGAGGAGGAGGAGGAGGAGGATGTGGGAGAGGAGGGAGGAAGAAAGATCTAGCTCCTTGGTTAGGGTTCAAGACTAGTACTGGAGGAGAATGGGCAGACACTTGGAAGTCCAGTCTGGGAGTCGGTTTGGGGAGACCTACCATCACCACGGGGCTGCGGGAGCCTTGGACAGATAGGATCTACATTGGGGGGTGGGGAAGGCGTGGGAGAGGGAGGAAGAGATCTGGACTCTGTGCAAAGAGCCACCTGTGTGTCTATGTCTCAAAGCTAGAGCTTCTGAATAATGCGGAGGCGTCTCACACAGCCCCCCCCCCCACCCGGCGTCCCCCAAGCCGTCTACCTTAATGGTGTGTGTGGTTCTGTTTCTGGCAGGTCTCTTTCTCTGACTCTCATTCCGCCTATGCCCCTTCAGGGATACACACATTTCTGTTTCTCCGGAGTGTATCATTTGCTAGGTGTTCAGTCACTTGGTGCTAATAAGGCTAATAATCCCCTCCCTGGATACAGTAGCCACAGCCTGCATGTAAAGCTTTTTAAAAACAGCAAGCCAGTTAGGAACCAGGGGGTGATGATTTTTCCCAGTGATCAGTTGTATGGGGGGGGGGTGCTTATTAAGGTGAGGTCAGTATCCACCAAAGTGCGGTGCAGAGAAAGAAGGAGGGTGGCTTTGAGTGACCTCAGGCAAAGTTACGGGATGGGAAAGTGTCTGTAGCATATGGCAGAGCTAAGTGTTAAAAAAAAAAGAAAGTCACAGTGCCACACCAAAAAATCTGTAGGAAAGAAGCCTCAGAGGTGGGAACAAAAACCTAAAAAAGCCTTGAAGATAATTTGGGAAAAAAACCTTTTGGAAGTCTGCTTGTTGTCTTAAAATTGATAACAATCTGTTTCTTTTACTTACATATATTTTGAACTTCTCCAGTGAGCAATCCTAACCATTTCTTGTGGTGAAAGTGTGGGTCGTCCCCATCAAATAAAACACAGGTACTTTAGAAAATATCCCGATTTATTTAGGCTTTCTGGTTTGTTTCTAACTTCTTTACTCTCCAATGATCGGGGATTATTTTGGACTGGAAAGAAAATAGAAAAAGATGTAACAGTAATTTAAAAAAAGGAAACATCTCAGTGTTTGGGGAAACTCGATATAGTACATCCTAGTGAAAATTTCAAATACTTAGATCACTATATAATGCAGAAAGGCTGCATGCTGTAGGTGGGGTGGGGGGGGGGAGAGAGAGAGAGAGAGAGAGAGAGAGAGAGAAAGAGAAAGAAAGAGAGAGAGAGAGAGAGAGAGAAACATGTTTATTGGAAACAGCCTGCTCTTTTAATGTTTTTGATATCCAGACATAATGTAACTTTGTGGGATTTTTTTTACATGACAAATACTGCCTTGGCTGGCAAAACTTTCACACACTGTCGTTTGTCTAATTTGCTTTATCATTTAAAAAACCAACTTCTTCTTTTGGTTGACTGTTATTCCTTACTATGATCCCATTACTCCCAGACTATTGTTGATTTTTTTTGGGGGGGGGCAGACTAGTTTGTGATCGGAAATCAAAATGTTAATTTTTGCTGTTTAAGAGATGATTGTTATGTTAATGAATCATCACTGTAAGTGGGGGAGGGGGTTGCCATCTCTGTCTTTCAGATGGTGCTACAGTAAATTGAATAGATTAAATGTTGTTGAACTGTTGAGTGGAAACACCAGTATTTTGTGAATTTCTTTTCCTATTGGTTTGTGACTCTTGTATTTATAGATTGCATATATAATTGCATATTTCTCTGAAAATTTCCCTCAGGTAAACAGTATTTGTTAAGTCAAAAATCTCTTCAAAAGTTATTCTTACATAAAACTTTAATCTATTTATATCTGCTAATGGAGAAATGTGCTATGAATAATTCCAGTGATATTTCCCTCTCCCCTTGTGTCCACTGTACCCAGCAGATTTACCTTCCTAATTTTCTTTCTTTGGAGACTGGTAATATTAAGATTAGTTGTTCTTTTCCTGAGCCCTTCTTAGGTTCATGGGAGGGGGAGCTGATTGATTTGTAGGTTGTTGAAATTACTTTGCTATTCAAAAAGTCCACAATCAGAAATTGTATACATGAGACATTTTAAATCAAACTATGTGGTGGGGACAGTTGTGATTTTTATCTGGATTTGGAATGCTGGATAAAAGAGACTGAAGAATTGCTATTAGACCAGAAGTGCTTTTTATTATGATGGAAACTATTGATGAAATGAACAACACTAAAATTTGTAATGTAATATTCTCTTTTACTTGGTTAGACACTAATTGAAATAGAGCCTATACTATCCTGTTTCCTGCTAGATGATATTTAGAAAGAACAAAGCATTTCAGGATGCTTTTATGGCATATAATTCTTAAGATGCTTTGCCTATTTTGCTTTCATGCAAACAGGAGTGAATATATCTGGTTATAAAATAGAAGCAGATATTGGTACAGCTAATCTTTTTCTTCTAATGCAAAACAATGAAAACCATGTATTGAATTTACCCATGTAGAAGTGCTGACAATCATATATCATCCCTAAGCATGAAACAATCTTTATCTTTTAGTTAATTATCAAGAAAAATGAGTAAAGCCCTATTTGTCACAGAGTAATATAATGAAATTTCTATGTAACTGAATCTCGAAGAGTAAAGTCTTTAAAACTTTTATTCATTTTGATGGAAATCCTTTACAAATGCACTGTGTAATCCAATAAATAGCTTCTTAAATAGAATTTACTGGGCATAATTTACCTTTTCCTAAGTGACTTGCCGTTATATTGCCCTCACTAGTCTCAAATACCCTCAGACCCTGTGTATTCCTCCCAGGGTGCCAAAGTGCTGTGCTTTGAGTTCTTGTGTCTAGTTTTGTAGTTTTTCTGTTGGTTTTATCATTGGCACTGTTACTTTTAATTTGTTGAGTCTAATCTGCTATGTGCTGAGAAACCAGATCACCAAACTTCTTAGAATCGTAGTGAGTAAATAGTCTCTAAAGGCCTCTAGACCCATTCTGGGAAGTAAAATAATGGATGTTACAACAGCTGTTTTCACTGCTCAGGGGCCTTTTTCAGTTCCAGTTTATAAGTTCACAACTGTTTGATAGCTAAAGCTACCAAAAATTTGGCTTCTGGTTGAGTAAGATAGTATTATATTCCAGGCCTTACTTTTTTAATATTAGATATGGAAATTAAGATACTGCTATCAATAGATAAATATATTTATTGAATGTCTTTTATTTGTAAAATATTGTTCTGAGAGAACAGTTACATTTTTGCATAAGTACTGGTGACCAGAGGATTGATCAGCCATGCAGGAAAGAAAGGATGTGAGAAACTTTAAGGAAGAATTAATAGGAATTTGTGAATTACTGGATATGGAGGTATAAGGGAGTTGGAGGAGACAAAGGTAAATTACAGGTTTTGAGGTTGGTGGATCGTGGGAATTTTGAAGGAGATCCTTCTAAAGATGGACAATTGTTTTTACCCAGAAGAGGAATTTGGGCTTAACCATATTCAGTTTGAAGTGACAATGGCAAGTACGATGTCTAAAGTGCTATCTCTTTTTCTCTAACTAACTAAAGACTGGTAGAGGCATTTCGTGGGCAATTATGCAAGTGTACTAAAATGGTAGATACATAGTGGATCTCTCAGTCTTCTGAGGAATTCTCTCCAGTTCCTGATCAATTCTGATTAAATGACTTTAAGGGCATATATTGATATTGTTTCACTGCTCTGGGTATCGTATCCCACTTGCCAGCGGCCAGATTAATGAAGAATTCGCTATGTTGCAATTTTGGATCGATGTCTTTTCCATGATGAGTAAATACAAGGGAAATTATATGATATCACAGATCAGAGATTAAATGAAAATAGTTATGGGGGAGAATTTTCTAAATTCCTTTAAATAAATTATTTGAATAAATATTTAAATTTAAGTTGTGCTGTAATTTACATTGATCATCCAAGTTGATAGTGATTTCTTCCTCAATTTTGACATATATTTTAAAAAATGTGTTCTATCTTATAAATATACAGATATCATTTGCATTGCTTATTTTAGTGACCTTACAATTCTTTTCATATATAGTAGATGCTCAATAAATATTCATCAAATTAATGAATGTATCATTGCCAATAGAAAATCCAAATTCTAATAGGACCTAATATGGAATGATACATGGTATAAGTGGATTTTTTTCTTTCTCATTTCTCTCTTAAATATAGTTTGATTTGGGACTTAGCACGTGTACGTAAATTTTTAAGAACTTGGAAAATCACCTTTGTTCACTTCTTTGTTACCAGTATTTTAAAATAATATTGTAATATGCAGAATATAGTATCTTCATTTTACTTAAGAATAAACATATTATTACTTGAAATACTTTATCATCGGTATTAAATAAAGTCTTTAGAGCATTTCTTAAGAGGAATAAAAGATTGCATATTTTTAATACAATACATTTGAAATTTCATGGAACTATTTCCAAGTGCTATTTCTGGAATTAATTTAGATAAAGAACTTAGTATTCTATTGCATTATGCTCAATTATGTTTCTCTTTAATTTTCTCTATTTACTACTTGCTTTACGGTCCAAATCCTCACAACTTTTATAGGAAAATGCTTTTTAATTCTGCAAATTTTATGGAACAATGAATACATTTCTTCTTAAATATCTCTATGAGAAAATATAATCTCAGCTGTAACAATTAATATGTGAGGATTTTTGCTTGTAGGGGCATATCCTACACCCCCCATACAGATTTTTAATATTAGCTTGGAAGGAAGTCTCCAAATGAAGGATCTTTGATTGACACTATATAGTTTAGCATTTTTATCAATGGCTTGGATAAAGGCATAAATAACATCAGTAAGAGGAAGAACCTTGATTCCATGCCATATGAGGTGGAAGGATTGGGGGAGATCTTTGGCCTGGAGAAAAGACAATTGTGAGTGGAGTGGTAATAACTAACTTCAAGTATTTGAAGAGTTATCATATGGAAAAAGGATTGGACTTAATTGAATCATAGATTTAGAGCTGGAAGAGACTTCAAAAGCCATCCAGGCCATCTCTCTCATTTAGAGATAAGGAAAGTGAGACATACGGAAGTTGTGACTTTCCCAGTATCACATAGGTAGTATATACCCTCTGACCACAGTGAGAAGGACCAGGAATAGTGAATGGAACTTGCATAGAAGATAAACTTAGACTTGATGTCAACAGGAGAAAAACCTTTCTAATAATTAGAATAAATTTAGAATATGCTGCTTTGGGACATACTGGGTTCACCTTCATTGATGGCCTTCAGGTATTGACTGGATGACCAATTACAGGTTTATGGAGATAATTTTTGAGGTATGGGTTTGTCTAGATGGCCACTGAAGTCTTCTCTGGCTGTTAAAATTTTTGGATTCTGGTTCTGATAAGTTTCTATTAGCTCATATGCCACCTCCTATGTGAGACACTTACTAATCTCTCCATTTGTTAGTACTCTTTGTTTCTACATTTTTTGCATTTACCTATTGGTCTATTTGTTATAATCCTCCAGTAGAATTTAGGTTCCTTGTGGGCAGGATTTCATTTTATCTTTCCTTGCTCACAGCCTAGCATAGTTCATTACATAGTAGGCACTTAAATGCTTGCTCAGTTGGGAAAGGCATGATTGGAGCTGTGGGCTAGGTAGATTACTCAGGTAGCAGTATGAAAAATTATATTAGGGAATGGATAGATGGGAAGCCAGAAGACAATTTTTGAGGGTATTACAGTAGTCTGTTGAGAAGATATGAACTGAATAAAGATTTCAGTGGAAATATAGAATATGAAAAATACAGTGGAAAATAAATCAACAAGATAGAATACATAAAATATGTAGGGGTAGGGGGAAGGTAGAGACAAAGGTTACAGGATTTATAGTTTGAAGGGAATTTAGAGATCATCTTGATTAATCATAAATATGGAAGCTAAGGCCATACCCAAAGTCCCACCAGTAATAAATGGTAGAGCTGAGATTCAAATCTAAGTCCTAACCCTAAGTCCTATTTTCTTTCAATCACATTATGTTAAATTAATCCTAAGACTTTGAAACTAGAAGATTAATATGGTGGTGCTAGCAAGAGAAACATAGAAGGCAGGAGGCAGGTTGTTTTTTGTATTTATTTTTGGATATGTTGATTTTGAGGTGTTTGTGAGTCATTTAGTCAGATCTATATGGGAATTAAGAGGGTCTTCAAATATGGTGGAGCTACATAGATTGTCTATAGAGCTGAGAATTAAAAGCATGAGATAGATGACATCACCAAGGAAGATATATGGGGAGAAAAGACCAAGTGTAGAACCACGAGAGATTTCCATATTTTAGAGCATAATGTGAGGGCAGCAAAAGAGATCAAGGAGCCATTTTTTTTTAGAACAGAACAGAAGAGTTTTCTTTGAATTTGACACATTCAACAAAACCAGGAGATATAAAAAGATAGCTTAGAAAAGGAATGTACATTGACAGGAAGCAAGGAGCCATTTTGAAGGGGGAGGAGATGTGTACTCTTTAGTATAGTTTAGCCTAATCCAAGTGAGTGGAAGTTACTAAGCAGGCAGTGATAAATTTATCAGAAAGGCCAAGGAAGATTAGGACAGAATATAGGGCATTGTATATAATGAGAAGGTGGTACTATTGACATTGAAGAAAGCTATGTTCTGTAGCATGGTAGGGATGGAATGAATACAGGTTGCAGAGAGCAGAAGAACAAATGGGAGGGGAGGGGAAGGGAAAGGAGGCTACCTTTTCTGGAAGTTGGGCAATGAAGAGAAGGAGAGGGGAGGATAGCTTGAGTGAATGGCAAGATCAAAGGAAGGTTTTTTTTTAACTTAGAACATCTAAGCATGGTTGCATATACTCTTTTCAAAGAAAGGAAAAGATCTTCATCTGAAAAATGGTGGGGTTTAACTTGGTTGGTGACTTTTTAGCTATAACTCCTATGATTCTAAATACTCTTCCGAGCTCATCTTTCGTGATTTCTTTTCCCCTTGAGACTGCTGTCTAAAGGGAATAAAAGATTACAATGCTTATTTCTATAGCTTGTCACACAGCCTTCATAGCAGTCGCCCTTTGACTTTTAAATTGGAGGGACCAAGGAAGGGGATTTAGAGGCTGTAGGATATCGTGTGATCAAGTGTATTTTCAGCTCCAGTACACACTTTCTTTGATATACTGTTTAGAACCTACAATAATTTTTTGGTATAGGTTTCCACTGAAGCCCACCATATTTGGTTTCATTTGTATAACCATTACTCACTTCTTGAGATTTGATAGCTTTTGTTTGTGCTTCATGATACTGGCTTAGCCCTGTTGCCATTGGTCCTTTAAGAAGCCTATTAAGAACTTAGCATATGAGCTTCTCTCTTAGCTGTATTCTTCCAGACCTGCAAAATAGGATATGACTGAGCCAAGGAAAACCATAACACTTTACAGCTTAAATTTGCAACTGACTTACTAAATATTTTTGTAGTGCCAGTGTATTCCATGCTAGATTTTGGAATGAAAAGGAAAAACAATTTTAGTGCAGTGGTTCATTCAATTTATGAATAATATATTTTTTAAAATAAAGTAAAGACTGTTAATAATATGAACAGGGAAAGCTGGTTAATAGATAATAGACTGAATAGCTAAATGTGCTATCTCTTGAGAGTGGCATCAAGGGATGGATTTGAGGGGGGCATGGTTGTTTTCATTTCTTTTTTTTTACTTTTTTTTGAGGGGGAAGGCAGGGCAATTGGGGTTAAGTGACTTGCCCAAGGTCACCCAGCTAGTAAGTGTGTGTCAAGTGTCTGAAGCTGGATTTGAACTCAGGTCCTCCTGACTCCAGGGCTGGTGCTCTACTCACTACGCCACCTAACTGCCCCATGGTTGTCTTCTATAGTGATAAGTGACGTGCCTTCCAAAATATACTAGTTTTCTTGAACATGAAAAGGTAAATTCTTTTGCTTATGCGAAATAATCTCTTGATATTTTTATACTTAAGTACTTGTTAGAGTTCCATAATTCTTCTCTTTATAGTGTCTTCTAAATTCATGTATACTTGATTTTAATGAAGTTTGTTTTCACCTTGTTTATGCTATATATATATATATATATATATGCACATATATATGTATGTATGTATATGTATAGTACATGTCTTTATCTGTTTAGATCAAGGGGTACTATTCTTTAAATTTACCCTTATGTGGAGGCTGCCCAACACCTTTAGCCTTTTAGCTGTCCTTTAAACTTACTTATTTTTCCCCCTGGCACATCCTAGGGCTCAATATATGCTTAGTGATTGATTAATGGGTGAATTGAGTAGATCCAGTTCAATAAATGTTTATTTAACAACGTACTGTGCTAGATGCTCTAGATATAAAGACAAAATGAAAAGAAATAGTGTTTATCCTGAGCTTACCTTCTCATGCAACATATGAACAATTAGGTCGGTATTTGATAATTTGAGTAGTCAGGTAGTATAACAAAGGGAATCAAGAAAGGAGGTAAGATTTTCCATTTGTGGTTATTATTTTTCATCTTACAGAGTAGGCCCAATGTTTTAGCTTGTCAAGACTTCTTGAATCCTGATTATGTCATCCAGTATAGTAGCTATTCATTCTAATTTTGTGTCACCCGTAAATTTGAGCAGCTTGCTATCTTTCTTTGCCTTTCCCCAAGTCAGTGTTACCAATGTTAAGCAGCACAGAACCAAGTACAGATCCCTGGGGTGCTCCACTGGAGTCCATTTTTAGAGTTGGACTGTTCACTTAGGTCCAAATCAATTTAATTATAATGTGGTCTGGCCCACATCTCTCAAGCCTTTGTACAAGAATAGCACAAAGACTTTGTCAAATGCTTTGCTAAAATTGAGCTAAAGTACAGTATGCACAGCTTTTCTTGGTATGCTGGTTGAATCACCCTGTCAGAACCCCAATAAGGTTAGTCTGGCATCAAAAATTCTTGATGAAACCATCTAGCTTTTTGTAATTCTTTCTTTTCTAAATATTCACTAAGCATCCCAATAGCAATAACTTCTGGAAATTTGTCTGTTATTGAAATCAAGTTCACTGGCCTGTGGTTTTCAGGTTCTATTCCCTTCCCTATTTTGGAAATTGAGACAATGACGGATTGTGCCCTGTCAACTCTTAGTCTTGGATCACTCCCACCATTCATTGTCTTTGTTCTTATGCATGTGCTATTGAATAAAAGTGGAAAAAAAACCGTGTACACTTTCTCCTCTACAAATTTATGTTATATAACCTCAACTGGTTCCTCACTACTGGTAGGCAATTCTTTTATCTCTGTCAAATTCACTCGTTATCTTACCATAGTGGCTCTTCCAAACTTTTGCGTTTCTTTTCAAACCTTCCATGGCTCTTCTTTCCCCCACCCTTACAGCTGAGAACCTTGCCTTGTATTTTACTGAAAAAAAAATCAAGCCATTTGCTTAGAGTTTCTTCTTTCTCTCTCCTCATCTCTTCAGTCAGCTGTTTTCTGCCACTATGTCCTCCTTCACCCCTGGCTGACACAAAGAGGTGGGTCTTTTCTTTGCCAAAGCAAAGAAAGAAGATAGAAGGCTATGTGCAGAATGATCCCATTCCATTCCCCGCTCTTCCTGCAGATTGCCTCCTTTGGCATCCCCACACCCTTCACTTATCTTTCCTCTCTCCTTTTCTGTTGGCTCCTTCCCTACTGCCTATGAATATGTCCATGCTTCCTTCTTCCATCCTAAAAAACCTCTCATTGACCCAGCATCCCAACTTACTGCCATCCTTTATCTCTTCTGCCCCTTGTTACTAAACTCTTTGAGAAGGCTGTCTATGATAGGTGCTTCCACTTCCTTGCCTTAACTCTCTACAGTTTGGCTTCTGACCTCATTCAAATGAAGCTGCTCTCTCCAAAGTTAATGATGGTCTCTTAATTGCAAAATTCATTGGCCTTTTAATTCAGTGTCCTTCTTGATCTCTCTGTAGTATTTGAAACTTTTGATCACTCTCTTCTTGATATTCTCTAGTTTTGGGGATCCCACTCTCCTGTTTCTTCTACCTCTCTGATGGTTTCTTCTCAGTCTCCTTTGTCGCTTCTTCATCTAGGTCACACCTGCTAATGTGAGTGTCCCCATAGGATTCTATTCTTGGTTCTCTTTACTTTTCTCTCTCTTATAGGTTCCCAAATTGGGCTATATCGCCCCATGGCGCGGGGCACTGGAAAGATGGGGGGTGGGGCAGTAGTAGCCTTGGGTGCAATTAAGGGGTGTTCAATAAAAATAAAGAGTCAGTGGAAGCATAAGGAAAGCAGAGAAGATAAGGAAATTTTGAAAACCATTTGTATATGTTTTACCTGTTGTGTAATAGAGTTAAATTCATAGTGATTACATTATTTTCGAAATAAACACACAAAATGTAAGTTATAACCGTTCAGTGGTCAAGTCCGTCTACAGGTCTTAAGTTGAGTGTTGGTAGGCAAGTGTGTTGCGCATTGTGAGGAAGTCCAGCATACATGGGCAGAAATGCGTGTAATGACTTGTTTACATATGGTACTATATAGTTACATGATGCAATATTGTGTCATCAAAATTTCAATGCAGGAAGAAAAACCACAAACTTACAATAAATTATTAAATTTAAGAAGCATCATTCAAAAATATTTTATATATAATATAGTGTAATTAGTATATCATATTATATCATATTTTATAATTTATTTTTATATATGAAAATATTTTATTTTTTTTGGAGTGATGCAAATTTTAAAAAAAATGAAGGGTTAATAAAAATAGATTTCCAGTGAGGTGCTGAGTAGTTTTTTTTTTTTGAAAAGGGGGTAGTAGGCCAAATAATGTTGGGAACCTCTGCTAATCTGTGCTATTTCATTTGGTGATCTTGTCAGCACACATGGATTGAATTATCATCTTTATGTTGATATTTCTCAAATCTACTTAACTAGCCCTAATCTCTCTGCTTATCTCTAATGTTGAATCTCCAGCTACCTATTAGACACCTTGAACTGGATGCCTTGTAGACACCTTGAACTCAACATGTCCAAGATTGCACTCATTGTTTTTCCCCTTAAACTTTCCTCTCTTCAAATTTACCTTTTGCCGTCATTCTCCCAGTCTTCTAGGCTTACAAGTGTCACCCTCACTCCTCACTATATCTCAGCGCCACCCCCCCCCATATCCATTTTGTTGCCAGGCTTTTCAGTTTCACATTTGCAATATCTCTTGAATGTGCTCCTTCTCTCTTCTGATACTGCTGTTACCCTGGTGCAGGCCTCCATCACCTCTTGCCTGGAATACAGTAATAGGCAGCTGGTTAGTTTGCCTGCCACGTCACTCCTGGGTTCACCCTCCATTCTGTTGCCAAAGTAATCTTCCTAAAGACTTTGTCGGACCATGTCATCCTTTTCCTCAGTAAACTCCAATGCCTCCCTGTCACTTCATGGATCAAATATAAAATCCTCTTTTTGATATTCAAGGCTCTTCATAACCTACTCCACTCCACCTTTCCAATCTTCTTAGATTTTGCATAGCCCCCAGTACTCTTCAGTCTATTGACACTGGCCTCCTTGTTGTTCCTTGCACAAAACACTACATCTCTCAGCTTTGGGTATTTTCAATGACTGTCCCCCATGCTTAAAATGCTCTCCCTCCTCACCTCTGCCTCCAGGCTTTCTTCAAGTCACCGCTAAAATCACCCATTCTACAGGAAGCCTTTCTCAATCCCGCTTAAATCTAGTGCCTTCCCTCTGTAGATTATTTTCTATTTTTCTTTTATATACTTTGTTTATACAAAGTAATTTGTGCGTTGCCTCCATTAGATGGTGAGCATTAATGTGTTGGTGTGCTATAAGAAATGATGAACTCAACGATCTTAGAAAGGCATGGAAAGACTAGCTCAAAATGATGAAGAGTGAAGTGAATAGAAGCAAGAAAACAATGTATACAGTAACAACAAGATTGTTTTTAATAATGACTTTCAGTGAATAAGTAATTTTGACTTGTAAATACCCAAATTAACTATAAAGGACTTATGAAGAAAGATACTATATCCAGAGAAAGAACTGAAAAAAAATTATTTATAGAATAATTACATACACACACACCCCCCCACACACACACACACACATGCACACACATACACCTACATACACCTATTTGTGTCTAATGGTAGCCATCTCCAGGGTGGGGGGAAAGAAAAAAAGAAATTCACATCGTCATTTTATTATATATTTTAAAAGACTAGAAATTGTATGTAAATAGATTTGCAGTTTCATGTGCAATCATCAACACTTGCCACATAATAGGTGCTTGCTTAATAAATGCTAATTGACTAGTTGTCTGACATTTGCCCTTTCTTAGGCTTAAAATAATTCTCTGATTTTCCATCAGAAGTTTTTTGATCTTTTAAAATGTGCTATGGTTCATTAATCACATTTGCTCAGAAATAGTGCATTTGAGCAGGTGGCTTAGATTCTTTAAGAGTATTTAGATATTTTATTTTCTTACTATTTTTGATATCAATTTCTTATTGCCTGTATTTCTTCCTTTGTTTTTTTATTTTTAGTAAGTTTTATTGATGCATTTTGTCTTTTGGAACTGATCTTTCTCCTGTTCCAGTTTGAGTTCTCCCTTATGCCAAACAAAGTTGAGCCAAAGCACCCAAATGCAGTGAGTGCAGATACAACATTTGACTATAGATATAACCTACTACTCCAGTAGTTCTCCATCTTTTGTCTGTGAAGAGGGCGGTAGGTTTCATCTGTTCTTGAGAGCTATGATTGATTTTTCAGTTATTCCCAGTTTGGCTTCCTTATAACCATCTTCCCATTTACATTGTTATAGTTACTGTGTGTATTGATGGTCCTTATGCTTCTGATTATTTCACTTTCTATCATTTGCTACAGCTAATGTTCCCACATAGTCCTTGTATTTGTCATTTTGTACTGCACAATGATATTCCATTAACTTATATGCCAATTTATGGGTACCTACTTTGTCCTCCTCTTTCCAGTCCAAATATTACTTTCCTTGGCAGAAAAACATTGTTAAGCAGTTCTGCTATCTCTCTGTTACCATCATCCTATCTACCCCAAGCACTGGGCCTCTCCGTCTTTGATCTTATTTCCCCCATGTAGTTTAAAGTTTTTCTTGTCTTTAGTTTCTCATGTCAGTCTCAGCTCATTCTGATTTTTAGTATGGCTGACACTATTTTTACAATCTTGTGCTACATTTTTGTATTGATCTTTTTGTTACCTGCCTTTTCTTCCATCTTCTGTAGGTGTCTTTTAACGATATAAGTTGATTGGTGAGTTCCTTGTCTATCTACATTGATTTCTTTTTTAAATTTTCTTTAAATTTTTTTTAATTTATGGAAAACAAGCATTTTCATAACATAGTATAATAAAAAAGATGATTACAGATGAAACTGCAAATCTATTATGTACTATTTGCTATTTCTTTTAAATATATAATAAAATGATTGTGCAAGTTTCTTTTTTTTCTTCCCCCCACCCTAGAGATGGCTGCCATTAGACATAAATAGGTATGTGTGTATGTATACATATATATATGTATATATATAATCTATATTTCTATAAATAGTTCTATTTATCAGTTCTTTCTCTGGATATAGATAATGTCTTTCTTCACATGTCCTTTATAGTCAATTTGGGTATTTATAAGTCAAAATGACTTATTCACTCAAAGTCATTATTAAAACAATATTATTGGTACTATATACATTGTTTTCTTGGTTCTGCTCACTTCACTCTTCATCATTTCGTTCAAGTCTTTCCATGCCTTTCTAAGATCGTTGAGCTCATCATTTCTTATAGCACAGTAGTATTCCATCACAACCGTACACCACAACTTGTTCAGCCATTTATATTACATTGGTTTCTTTAGACAAGTCATCTTTTTTTTGGTCTTTTAATGGCTATTATTTCTTTGTATTAGGAATTTTATTATTAATTGGATCTTTCCATCCCTTCTGAGCTAACTTCTGTGAAATTTGGGTCTGTATGATCCTGCGTAGTTATCTCTGAACTCAGAACAGTAACCAGGACAGGGTGATTGGGGATTTGCCATAGGGTAATTAACTTCTAGGGGATAGGGGTCATACTTTGCCCTTGAGGTGACTCTGCAGCCCATAGCTCTGCCAGATTGTATCACATGATTGTCTGATTTCCTCATATAGTTCCAGACCTCTCTTCTTTATTGTGGGTATTAAAAATTGCTGCTGAGATTTTGACTCTCAGAGAATTAAGGCTTTATCCAGCTTCCCGGTCACTTAAGGCCATAAAGGAAGCTAACTTACATAAAGCTTGGGTCCTTAAGATTTGGTGCATAGACCATGGCTGTGTGTGTTTCCATACTTTGTCCTGTTGATCTGACATTGTTTTATGGAGACTAGAGCTATGTATACCTAAATATAGGTATGTTGTATGTCTCTATATATTATATAACTACGTAGAACATAGGTATAATCCCCAGTATTGTATCCTTTTTGTAACTAAGCCGTATCTTTGCTATAACTAAGTACACCTCCTTTTCTTACTGTTAGATTACATCTCGGCCTGGACCACCAGACTGGCCTGAATCTGGTCCAGCACACTGTAATTGGTAATAGTTTGTGATTGGAATGGAATGCCATTATAGCTCACGTCATGGTTAAAGCGGGTCTTTAGGGATACAGATGTGAAGGATGGGGAGATTGGATGGCTAGATATGGCAGCGTAGCCCTCTGTAGCAAGGGCCATTCTGGTGGCATATAGAGAGTCCTTTCAATGTGACAGATTTAGTTCAGTGAGAGCTGAAGGAGGTTGACAGGGATAGATAATAATTATAATAATAACAACAACATTGATATATGTCACAGGTACCTTTTAAGCGCATTACAATGATTATCCCATGTGATCCTGGCAACAACCCTGGGATTATTATTATCTCCCATTTTATAGATGAGGAAGCTAAGGCAAACAGGTTAAATGACTTGCCCAGGGTCACACAGCTAATAAATGTCTGAGGCTAGATTTGAATTCAGGTCTTCTTGACTCTAGGCCTAGTACTCCATCCACACTGCACCATATAGCTGCCCTTTGATGGTACATTCCCTAGTTATTTTTAACCATCCCAGAAAAGCTGGTTTTCCAGCATAAGAAAACTAAAAGAAAAAAGTAGACCGGCCCACATGGATGCTGGTAGATATTTCTTCTAACACAGGTACCTGAGACCTTAGGCCATGGCAGAGGCACAGTCACTGAATGGATTGGTCAGGGTCTTTATTTTCTCCCTCCCAGGGTAATTATAACTGTGGGAAAATGTCCCCATGGGTAAAGAACTGGAAAGTAAAGGAGCACATTACTTGGGGAATGGCTGAGCAAATGATTTTACATGAATATAATGGAATACTATCGTCCTGCAAGAAAAAATGAAAGGGATGCGTTCGGCAAAACCTGGGAAGATTTGTATAAACTGATGCAGAATGGAGTGAACTGAATCAGGAGAACAATTTACATAGTAACAGTAACACTGTAAGGGCAAAAAACTTTGAGAACTCTCCTCAGTGGAATGGTCAGCTATCATTCCAGAGGACTGATGGTGAATACCTACCTCTCATTAGAGAGGAAATGGATTCAAAATGAGGCATAAATTAACGTCTAAAATTAAGACACAGATAACATATGAATTTGACTGTATTTCTTACAAAATTTGTTTTAATTGAAAATGTGAGAGGGAGAGAAAATATATGGTTGTTAGTTGAAAAAAAAATGTCAATTAAATATATGTGTATGTATATACTCAGAGTGTCTACACCCTGCCTAAACTGAATTTTCCCTGGATGCAGGCATTATTACTTATGACTCTCTGAACCTTGTGAAATATCTTCTCCCCAAATCTAGGGCATGTAGAATCATAGATTTAGAGCTGAAAGGTAACTCAGAGTTCATATAGCCTGGGGTGGGGAACCTGTGGCTTTGAGACCATATGTGACCCTCTAGGTCCTCAAGTGCAGCCCTTTGACTGAATTCACATACTTTTTCCTACTGATCTGACACTGTTTTATGGAGACTAGAGCTACATATACCTAAATATAGGTATGCCTATATTTCTCCACCCCTGATTCATTCCAACCTCTTCATTTTACAGATGAGACCACTGAGGTCCAAAGAATAAAAGTGATATATCCAAGGTCAAAAGAATGGTTAGAACCAGGATTGAAATACAGCTTCTTTGATTCCAGATCTGGCATTCTTTCTACTTTCCCACACTGCCTTCCTATTTGACTCTTCCTAAATTCCCTCTCCTTTATCATGAACTTGACAAGGGAGTGGTTACTCCTCCATAAGATGCCTATCATTTTCGAGCCTAACAACTAGTTCACCTCTGTGGGTGACAGTGAGATCCAGAAGTAAAACATGGCCAAGAGTTTGTTATCCTAATAGTTTAGTTTGGATTTTTCCCCCATAGATGCATTACATTATATTTATCTGCATTGCCTGGTGCCTGCCTCCCCCCTCCTCACTCTCACCTCCCCCCTTTATAACACACAACAAAGAGATCTTTTCCTGCTTTATTCCATTGACTTAGCATTTCAGTACTTGGAAGAGCTTAATGTCATTTGCAAATTTGAAGACTTTATGAATATTGCCTCTATCAGATAATTCATAAGATATTCAGCAATAATTTACCATATTCACCATAACATTTCTACCTAATATGTAGTGTTTTATTCTCTTTACTCATATGTCCACCCTTACTTCCAGTTTTGGACTTTGTGCCAGGCCTACACTTTATTGTTTACTTCGCTCTTATGTGGCACAGTCAAACTTTGTTTGGTATTGAACTTGATTTCCTAGGCCTCTTCCACTGGTTGACCCTTCCCTGGTGTGACTGTGCTCAGAGGATCTGGAGGGTTTCAGGTTTCCTCTGGAGCATCAGAATTCAAAGGTGTTCAGGCCCCTCTTCAGTACCTCAGGTCATTGCTGTTGACATCCTACCTGCCTTGGGTATCCTGGTCAGACAGCTACTGGCTTCTGGACCTCATCTAGTCAGAACGCTGGTTTCCAGTCATCTTGCTCCTCTTTGGGGCCATTGGGATCATCTCAGGTCAGAGAACTGTGGACATTTGACCTCCCAGGCAGAATACTTGGAGTTTCCCACTCTGGATCCTTGGTCAGAAGCTTAGGTTCTAACCTCTGGATATTTCAGCTGTGGAGACTTTGGGCATCCTACTGTGAGGCACAGAGTACTACAGATTTAGGCTGCCCTAACTCTTCAGAGCTGTCAAATTTCAAGTTTATTTACCTCTTACTTCTGCCAGTTTCCATAAAGGAAGGAAGCCTTAGGTATTTCTTGTCTGTCATTTTGTGGAGTCCTGGGCTCAGTGATTAAGCTTATTGTTCTTTGTCTTTGGGTTTATCATTATTTGATTTAATGTACTTCTTAGATTTTTGCTTGAGTATATTATGTGAGTATATTATATCTTTTCTCTAGGCCTTTTACCTTCCCCATCTTAATGAAAAAAATCCATGAAAAAAACTACATTTAAATATAGTTAAATAAGTCTGTATCAGTCCTTGTACCAGATCATTTCAAATACATTTCCTTATCATTCTTTCAATTTACTTTGCTCCTTAAGAGCACCCATTAGCTTAGAACCTGCAAAGGCTTGCTCCGTTGGTGAATCTGTCTCTTTGCCTCTCATTTTTTAAAATGTGTTTTTTAAAAGGAATGGATCTCTGCCTAGTGAGGAGCTTTCAATTATTTTTGCCCTGAAGATTTATGACCAACCAGTTGTGGTAATAATTATGTTCTGGATAAAGCAGACAGGTATATAGAATGAAGACAACTGGATAATCTACAAAATTAACAAAGTATACACATGAAATTGGTGGTGTAGATGGTGTCATAGTACAATAGAAATCAAATTTTAAAGATATCTGCTGGAATTTGAAAAGTAAAATTCAAGAACATAGATTAAAAATTTTCTAGTAGTACATGATCTTTCTGAAGAGAGTACAAATTATTCCAAGACTACCTCAGGCTTTAGTAGAATTTATACTACTAGAGTTTTCTTCATTGACTCTCCTTAATCACCTTATATTATGAAATATAATTTTCCATTAATGTATTTGTCATAAATAATCATAAATGTGGTCATATATGATCCAGCTTGTCTTAAAATCAGGTTATTGTAGTTAATTTGTGACCCTCTTCTCTGTGACCTTGCAATATTCACTGGACTGTTATATATGTTGAAATGATTTCCATTCATTTATTTTCATTTTATCTGCCATTTGCGTCATTGAATGATCCTTAATAATTGTATTATAGAGTCATATACTAAGGAAGGACAGTTGATTAGTTTTTACTTTAACCTTCATAATCTTATATACTCAAGTTCTATTTAAATTTTCATTTTTCAGGTCAAATAATTTATTTATATATTTCTCATCATAGTCCCATCATACGTGCAGTGACCTTTTATTGTCTTTACTTGGGCCTTTTAAATCCTAGTAAATTGAACAAAACAAAATTTTACCTTCCTCAGAATTCATTGCTAATTAAAGTAATGGGGTTATCAACAGTTCTTTTAAGAAGATGCATTTTTGTTTTTTTTTCTTGCTATTTGAATGGCAAAGTGAATTGAAGGCTGCTGGCCTGCCCCAGTGATTATCAGTTTTCTCTTTAGGTGACTTTGTAAATTTACTGCTCTTAGAATCATAAATATAGAAAAGAAAGGTAGTTCTGAGACTCTCTGGCTCAACTCGTTCTTTTTGTAGATGAGAAAAATGAGGCCCAGAGATATTATATGATGAGTACAAGGTCAAGTAGGTAGTAAATATTAGAGGGGATGTTTTGAACCCAGGTTCTCTGACTCCAGACTGCATTTTTTTTTTTACTGATACTACCTAATGTTTTAAATAGACCCTTCCTTTGAGTGGCAAATGTGCTATATTAAAAAAATAATTATGCTCTTAGTATTTTATTATATACCTAAAAAGGGAAGGGAAGAAACAAGCAAATTTTTCATTTTGGCATCAATTTTTTACTGGAAATCTCCACTCAATAATACAAAACTCTGACTATTCTCAAATGTTTTGTAGCAATGGTCTGATTATGAGAAATCAGTGTCCATGTCAATAGGCATAATTTTATTCTCTCTTTCTAATATATAATATATATAATATATTAATAAATCAATATTTATTATTAATTAAATTATTTATTAAGAAATAAAATATATAATAATATATATATATATAATATCTATGTGTATGTATACATACACATACACATGGACACTTGCTTTGAGCATGCCCAGAATTGTGTAACATGGAGGTACCCTGTTCCCCTGTATTGCCCTGCTAGGTGAGTAAGTAGCCTTGTTCAGTTGGCCATACAGCTAGAACGGGCTGTTTCTTTAAAACTGCCAGGCTGGGACACTCTCACTCTCTTTTTCCGCTTCAGTGCTTTTTCCTGATTTATTCAGAGAGTGAAGATCACACATAGCTCACCCATAGTGTGGGTGCCATGAACTGAACAGGCAGGGGCAAAAGCGTTCTTTCCTCTACCTTTTTACTGGTGGTTCTGAGAAATGGGTCTGGCCATGTTTGTTTCTGATGTGTTTCATTTGTCCATCTCAGTTTCTAGGTACAGTCAGCAGCCTGCACTGCGTTTGGGAGCTTGAGCCATGGCGATGTGCAACCAGCCAGCCTAGCAAGGAAGCCCTGGGAAGTCAGGATTCCTGGGATTCGAGCCCAAGAAGGGGTTTGGGGTTTGGGACTTGGGACTGTGCCGTATAGGAACTGAGCTAAACTATAAACCTAAGCTCCATTTGCCTCCCTAGAGGCTGAGGTGGTATAGAGGGAGGATTAAATCCCCATATGTTGGGAAGTAAGTTTGTGTATTTGTGGTTATACCTTTGAAGTTAATATTTCTTTGTAAAAGCTAATCCAAGTGTTAGCTGAGAAAATACCATGAGTGGGGGCTGCAGCCTATGGCAAAGTACCTAGGACCTCCCGCCCCTTAGGAATACTAGAGAACTCTAAAGTTTAGAGATGTGAAATGTTCATGTCCTGTCCTGGGGGGGCATGGCACAGGTAGTCTGTGTTACATGTATGTACGTAGATACACATACATACATACATAATGAAACTTAAAAACAAAATATAACCTAAACCTACATCTGATAGCTGGCGTAGAAGAGCCAAAATATCCTAATTCGGAGTTTCTTTGGTGTTTCCTGTAAACTAGATGCTTTTTTTGTATATGTCAACAAAAGTCTCATTAGAGGTTTGCCATAATGCTCTATGACACTTTTAAATATTTTAACTAAGTAATGTTAGTGTTGAATTAGAGAACAATATTAGGATCTCTTATGAGTGGGGAATATAACTTATTTGAATTTAGGTGGGAGAAGTTTATGAAGGCAATGAATCATTCAGAAGAGAAGCTCTTTACTCTTTTTGTGGGCAAATTATCAAATGGTTTGAGATACAGAGATGTTACAAAGGTTTCTAAGTATATGGAAAGGTCTGATCAGGAGAGGAAGCATAATTTAAAAAATGTTGTTTTGTTTGCCCCCAGAGCCTAGGCAGCAAATATAATAACTAATGCTCTCCTAATATAAAATTTTATTGGTTATTTTATTCCCTCTTTCATACATGTCAACCTATGTTCCTAAAGTCATCTTTAATAAGTATATGAAATTATAAATATATATTTGTGGTTTGGAATGGCATTCCTACTATTATGAATCAGTTATGGCCTAGGAATTCAAGTGGACTCTGGCGTCATGGGAGGGGTGTTAATATTAAATAAAGATTGAGTTGCCTGACATGATGAGTTTATATTCTCATAGAGCCATAATTAACATTTTATTAAATTTTGTATAAACCAGAGTCCAGTAGATTGATCTCCTGTTTCAAGTATTGTTACTGAAGCTACAACTGGTAGCAGCTTTCTAAAATAGAAAACTTGAAGAATTTTTTTAGAATTTTTTTTCTGTCTGTCCTATTTTACATTGAGATGATGATGAGAGTTATTATTATTATTATTGTTATTATTAATTAAAATTTTACCATTCTGAGCTTCACGAACTTTGGTATGCAGAGAACACAGCAGAATCTGCACTGGAATTATGTTGTAATGGCTTGTCTAAGTGAGTGGATACAAGAGGGCCCCAACATGGTGTGAGCAAAGGGGAATTTTTGCACTGAATATTAGGAATATTAATGCATCTTTGCTTGGATTTGGCACCCTCATATTATATATAGTCACTGATACATTTTGGGAATTGCCTTAAGCATAAGAGGCCTTCTGTAAAAAGTATCTGTTGGATTGAGAAACACTAATTTAAAATTTGACATTTTAGAGCTTGCTGTTTATGTGAGTTTGATATTATTTATTTTTGGTTGAGTCACACTAGAAATTTTTTTTTTGGTAACAAATGAATTCTTTAGCTAATTTTGTCCTGATTTTAATTTGTAACTTTGGCAGGGATGGAGAATCAGCTTCATCCATCCTTCAAAAGGCACATATTTAATAATGACTCAAAACAAGAGTAGTTGATATTTATTGTTCTTATTTTAGGCTAATATATCATTGTAACTTATGCCATTGACCTTCATGGGACAACAGGAACTTGTGTGTTGGAAGGTACCTTGTAGGCAGCTAGTCTAAACTCTTTACCATACAGAGGAGAAGGAGGCCCAAAGAGGCTTTGACTTAGCTGAAGTTACCCTTGTAGTGAGGGGCAGAGCCAGAATTCTGCCCCAGACCCTTTGTTTCTAAACCCAGTCTTGTTTTTACGCCGTACCATACTGCTCTCCAACATTATATTCATGTCTTTTTTATCCACCAGACCTGTGAAACTCTTCTTCATCTGGATCTTTTCAAAGTGACAATGATAAATTTTATAAGCCTGTTTGTTGACATTCCCAGGCATCTGTCAGAGAAAGTAAATCATGAAAGGCAGAAAAAGCATCATACGTAGATTTACTACAGAGTGTCTTGGTGATTGGAGGTTGGGAAGATGCAAGTGGTTTAAAATATGGATACCCCAGAATTGTCTTGAGTAGGTATTTTAGTTAAGAAACTTTTTAGAAAATAGATGTTAATCTATGAATTATTTCTCTTCGTGTATGAATCTGCCAAGAGATACAGTTAGGACAGCTAGGTGGCACAGTGGATAGAGTGCTAGGCCTGGAGGCACTAGTTGTATGACCCTTAACCCTGTTTGCCTCAGTTTTCTCACACGTAAAATAAGCTGGAGAGGAAATGTTAAACCACTCCAGTATCTTTGCCAGAAAAACAAACAAACCCAAATGAATTCATGAAGAGTTGGACGCAACTGAAATAACTGAACAAAAAATAGCTATAGTTATTTTCCGGGGAAAATACTACCCAATAAAATAAGTTAATATAGAATAATGTAGATATAAAGTAGTATTTGCTAAGAAGTCCTATAATTTTAGAGCTGGGAGGTCCAGTCCAACTGCCTATTTTACAGGAGGAAACAGAAACCAAGAAGGAGTTAGTTCTATGAATTTGAGGAAGTTATTTTATCAGCGGCAGAGATAGAATTAGAAGCCAGGTACCTTGCTGAGAGACACAGTCACAAGGAACTCTGTCAGGCTGATTCTTCATGGGGTAGACAAAAAAACTAGCCAATTGGCTGAATTTTTTTTTTTCATTCTTATAAAACATTTTTTTTAAAAATTTAATTTATTTATTTAACATATTTAGTTTTCAGCATTGGTTTTCACAAGAGTTTGTATTACAAATTTTCTCCCCATTTCTACCCTCCCCCCCCACTCCAAGATGGCGTATATTCTGGTTGCCCTGTTCCCCAGTCAGCCCTCCGTTCTGTCACACCACTCCCCTCCCATTCCCTTTTCCCTTCCTTTCTTGTAGGGCAAGATAAATTTCTACGCCCCATTGCCTGTGTATCTTATTTTCTAGTTGCATGCAAAAACTTTTTTTTGTTGTTTTTGAACATCTGTTTTTAAAACTTTGAGTTCCAAATTCTCCCCCCTCCTCCCTTCCCACCCACCCTCCCTAAGAAGTCAAGCAATTCAACACAGGCCACATGTGTATCATTATGTATAACCCTTACACAATACTCATGTTGTGAAAGACTCACTATATTTTGCTCCTTCCCAACCCATCCCCCTTTTTTGAATTTTCTCCCTTGACCCTGTCCCCTTTAAAAAGTGTTTGTTTTTGATTACCTCCACCCCCATCTGCCCTCCCCTCCATCATCCCCCCCTTTTTTATCTTCTTCCCTCTTCTTTCCTGTGGGGTAAGATACCCAATTGAGTATGTATGGTATTCCCTCCTCAGGCCAAATCTGATGAGAGCAAGATTCACTCATTCCCCCCCTCACCTGCCCTCTCCCCTGAGACCAGTTCATGTTTTTCTTGGAGGCTTTTGTTGTAGGCTCTTTGACTTTGTTAACTTCTTCTGGCTGTATGTTTTGGTCTTCTTTGTCACCAAAGAAAGAATCCAAAGTCTGAGACTGAATCTGGGTGCGTTTCCGCTGCTTGGCCATATTCCCAACCAACTAACTTGACCCTTGAGTTTTTCAGTGGGGTATGACTGCTTGTAGACTAGAGATTTCTATGTTCCACATTTGGGGGGGATGCGCCAGCTCTGCCACACCAGCACTACTCCTTCCCCAAGAACCCCCAACCCGGACTGGGCTTAAATCTTCATCAGGCTGTGCACTCCTGCTCTGATCCGCCACTTAATTCCTCCCACCAGGTGGGCCTGGGGCCGGAAGCAACTGCAGCTGTAGCTGCCCCACCTCCACTGCTTCGGGGGGCCGGTAGCCGAACTTCGAACTCCTTCCACTCCCTCAGCTTTTCCCACTAACCTTCTCCACTGTCTTTGGTGTTTGTGGGTTGAGAAGTCTGGTAACTGCCGCAGCTCACTGATTCAGGGTGCTAGGGCGCACTCCGCCCGGCTCCTGATCTGGTTGGTCCGTGCCGCTCACACTGGGCTCTGCTCCGCTCAGTTTCCAGCTCCCAGCTCCGTGTGGGATAGACCTCATCCAGATACCACCCAGGCTGTCCTGGGCTGGAGCCCTGCTTCCCTCTGTTGTTTTGTGGGTTCTGCAGTTCTAGAATTGGTTCAGAGCAGTTTTTTAATAGGTTTTTGGAGGGACTCGGCGGGGGAGCTCACGGTAGTCCCTACTTTCCTCCCGCCATCTTGGCTCCGCCCCCGGAAGTCTTATAAAACATTTTTTAATCTCTCTGCACCTCAGTTTTTCATCAGTAAAAATGGGCTTTAAGCACTTTGAAAGCCTTCCATCATATGCCAGAATGGAAGGAAACTTGAATTTATAAGGGGGCTGAGTAGCATTCGGTTGGAAGGTCTCTGTATTAATCAGTGGCTAGCATTGAATTTAGCCTGTTGTCTGCTCTGACAGGGACATAACTCCTCTGTTTAGAGAAGCCCCTCCTGCCAATGGGAATGTTGTTTTGCGACCTGGAGGGGGAGTAGCATGAGGGTGAAGTATGTACATATGAGGAATATTGATTGTTTAAACAAGTAATAATATTTCATTTATACTTGAGCCATACTTCACACTTACGTAGTATGCATAGAAGGTGTGGCCAGGTTATAGGGTATACCTTCAGAGGGAGTTACCCACTCATGATATTACTCAGCAAGGATTTGAAGTTAGTAGGTTAAGGCTAATAAATCACTTTCTTCATAGCATTGGTGACATGGATTAAGATCTTACCAGATGTGGGCGTCACTAGGCTAGAGGATTTTGATGATGTAAGGAACATGAGACACTTGCTCTACTTTCAATGGACTTATTTACTTGCAGAAAGATTACTAGTATGTGCTAAAACTATAGAACTAATTTTAGTTTAAGAAACTTTTATTAAATACCTACCGTGTGCTTAGAACAAGGAATAATAAAAAAGCCAAAGTGGATGTCTCTGCCCTGAGTTTAAATTCTGCGTACTCCCATGGGAGGACAATGCTGGTTATACAGATGCTTACTTATAAGATGCTCACAAAGTAATTTTTGGAAAAGGGAGAACAATTAACAGTGTAATGGGGAAGAGGCAAGAAGAGTTTCTTTAGGAGCAGCCAGGTGAGCTGAACCTTGAAGTTGTCAAAGGATTGTGAGAGAAACATTGAAGACACTCCATGATGAAGTATTCAGTGATGTGCTGCAGACTTCTCAACCAGAATTTAGAAAAGGAAGAAATGACCTAGGGTCAGAGTAGATGGGAGTAGGTTTCATGGACTTACAGTGTTTAAAGTGTCGAAAGGAGCTAGAAAAGTAAGTGAGGATTGATGAGAATTTTACTTGGGAACAAGGCATTGGAGCAGGAATCAACTTTGTGTGATGGAGAAGGTATAGACCAGTGTATCTGGGTGGGCAGGAAATATTGAGGATATAGAGAAAAGGTTGGGATAAGTAGGTTAGTCATAGTCTTTTAAGAGAGTCAGAGCAGTTGAAGCAAGTCATCCTAGGATAGTTAGCGGAGTAACATGATAAAAAAAAGTGAATTTCAAATGTAAGGGTAGTCTGCTAGTATTATGTAGGATGGATTTGTTGGGAGAAAAATTGGACATTGGAGCTATGGCTATAATCCAGGTGTGGAACAATGATAGTTTGAATTAGAGCACAGGCTGGTTTTAGACCAAGAGGAAGAGGTATGGTCTGAGCGAATCTGGAATATTGTTCTCTTCTGCATTGGAGTTCACGCTCTGGAGAATCTCTAGAGGAGGACAATCAGAATGGTGCTTATCACTGATTGCAGTGTTTGGGACTTCTTGGTAATTGATTACATAGTGATGGGCCACAAACCTGTTCCATTTGATAATTGGTTAAAGTGACTGAGGTGTTTAGCCTGGAGAAGAGAAGACTCTGGTAGCAACATGATAACTATCTCCAGGTATGAAAAGGCCTGCTCTTTGGTAGCGCAGGACTGAACCGGAAGCAGTGGTTGGAAGTTAAAAAGAAGCTAATTATCCTTGTTGGGAGGAAACACTTTATAAAAAAATTGAGTTGTCCTAAAGTAGAATAGGATGCCTCAAGAGCTGGTGGATTCTCCCTTACTGGAGGTTTTCAAGCAGAAAACATTTGACACTTTTTGAGTATTGGGATTTCTTCATATATGAGTTGGACTATATATCTCTTTTACCTCTGAAATTCTGTGTTTCTGTGATATATGTAAATGGAAAAATTGAGAAGACTTAAAGATAGAGTGGTTATAGGTAATGGAAAAAGAAAAATTAAACATCATTCTGTTGTCTGAGATTAAGATAACAGTGGTATTGGCCAGGGGACACAGTTTTGCAAGCAGAGAGGACCTCTTTGGGCCTCTGTAATGTGAGATAGATGAACTCCATGCCATCTTTCAAGTCTCTATCATTGTTAAAAATCAGCGAATTCGTAAGTTCAGTTTCAGACAAATTGAGTTTGAGATGATTGTCTGTAAGCAGTTGGAAATATATGCATGTGAGAAGTATACACAATATGACACTGTGTATATTCTTCATCTTCCTACTTTGTAAAGTTGAGTGTATTTTTTCCATTTATCATATCTTTCTATTTGAAGTGAACAATACTGAAAAAAATCGAGGACCTTTGAATTGTAATTTCTCATTAGGTTTCACTTCCAAAAGCTTTCTATGCTGAAAATGTTAAATGAGAGCCTGAAGTAATGGAGATGTGAAATATAATTTTTATCAGCTTTTTGCCAGAATTTATGATTTATATTGATGTTAAGTTTCTTGGGGGATGGGAACTAGTTCTTCCAACACAATCCTACAAATGTAGTCTTCAGTAACATGATAATCAGTGGTGGAACTCATAATAAATGGTTACTAGCCATTATTGTGGTGAGTATGCAGTTAAGTTTAAGAGAAGCTTAAATAGCATAATGACCATTATAGATTTTGTTTTCTTTTTAAACCATAGAATTTAAAATTTATTAAGTACCTTGACATGTAATATTCTCTGAAACTTCCAGTCTACATTAGGCTAAATTTGAAGAAATGTCTTTCCCCCCGCCTTTTTTGGGGGGCAGGACAGTTGGGGTTAAGTGACTTATCCAAAGTCACACAGCTAGTGCATGTGTCAAGTGTCTGAGGCCGGATTTGAACTCAGGTCCTTCTGACTACCGGGCCAGTGCTCTACTCACTACACCACCTAGCTGCCCCGTATGTTTTCCCCTTTGACAGCTACTATGTTATAAGTGAGTAGGCCACTAAATTTTCTCTATTATAGCCTCTCATAGGAATCATTAGTTGCCATTAATGGAGGGACCTTAACTGTCTACTAATTCAGGGGTGCTTACCCTGAGGTTTGTGAATGTGTTTAAAAGCTATATTGAGAACTATTGCAATATGCACAAAAGGCATACAACTCCACATCTAGTTGAATTCCTTCTTTTAAAAAATATTTATGTATTTATTTTTAAAATTTTTTTCCCCAGTTCCATGTAAAAACCAATTTTTAGCCAATTCTTTCATTTTATAGATGAGGAAAGTTGGCCTTAGAAAAGTGAAATGACTTGTGTAAGGTCACACACAGAATAGAACTGGGATCCCAACCCAGGCCCTCTGATTCCAAAGCTGATTTCTGCCATATTGCCTGCCCTCTTCTCCTTCCCCTGCTCAAGCTGCTTCTTACAAATCCCAGTTGTCTTCCTAACGTACAGTACAGATGATGCCAATGAGGTTTCTTTGCCCTAAGTTTTATCAAATCCCAAAGGTGTTATCCTTGGCTCCTTATGGTTCCTCACCCCAAATATACAATAAGTTTACTAATGTTGACTTTTCTACTCCTGCCACATCATTTCTCACAGCTTCTTTTCTTTACTCATAGCCTGAGTTTTAGGCCTTATCTCCCCTTGCATAGATTATTGAAACATGATATTGCAACTCTTTGATCCAGTCAGACTGCCTTTTTCTCTGTTCTTTACACAGAGCTCTTGATCTCCCATTTCCATACCTTGTATAGGCTGTCCTAATGCCTGGAATACATACCCTCCTCATCTATTTCTCTTTTCATGACATAGTGGAAGCACCATCTTCTATATAAAACCTTTCTTCATTACCCCATCTCAAACTGCCAGTGTCCACCCTCCTCAGCTACTTTGTATTTGTTTGTATTTATTCTTTTTATCTTTATTCTGAATATGTATTTGTTTTTTTCTCCTGTTAGAATGTAAGCTCATTTAGACTTAGAGGTGTGAATTAATTCTTCATATTTGTCCCTTCAGTGCTTAGTACAGTAGGCCCTTAATAATTGCTTATTGATTGAAAATTGTTGAACAAAGGCAACACTGATTCAAAATATGAAATCTGTAGCAAAATCTTACAATAAAGATAATGGAAAATTATGAGTACTATTACCTTATAAATCAGAAAGAATCATTGGAAGGTGAAACACTTTAAAGGGAATTAGGCAAGAGACCCAACTAAAGCAAAGCTGTAGATTATTTAAGGATGAAAATGATTGGAGATATCAGTAAAAGAAGAAAAATGGAAAAGATCTGCAAAGATTTTTATAAGAAACTATTTTGACCATTAAAGAAAGTATAGCTATCACACTTAGGCTCTAAAATCACAGTCCTGGATATGCTTATAGAGGAGGTAGAAACAGCTTTAAAGAGAACAAAGATACAAAAAGCAGCTCGATTAGGTGACATAAAGATGTCTATTTGAGGCAGGGCAATTATGATAGCCTTGCAGGAATGAATCACAAGGCACCTGTTGTTTGTCCTTCATAAGGTGAAAGATGTTGAAGACAAGGAAAAAAATAATCTCAGACCTCATAACTACTAGAAAAAGAGAAAGCAAGAGAAAACCAACATCTGCTATCTATGCTTATTTTTTCATTTGTAGAAAATTTTTATGAGATTCATCTATGTGTGCATTGAGAGTGCCTTCAATATGGAAGCCAACTCTATTTGCTTATACGTACACACACTCGTAAATATATATGTATGTGTATAAAGGTGTGTACTTATAATATGTGCATGTGTGCACACATAGATATATATTTATATACACATTTGTTTCAGCAGAGTAAAATATCACCTTAAAAAGTTCTCTTCTAACAGGGTGCTTAACCACTGTATATTAAAATCATTCATGTTTCTTGAAAGATAACCTAGTTCAATGACCCCTCTGATAGTAAATATCAAGCCAGGTATAAAACAAGAAGATAGATGTTTGTTGAGAGTGTTTGGCATTGTGATAGAAATCTAGTTCACAGTTCAAGGAATAAGAATGACATCAAGTTCTTCGAGAAATCCATAAATGCTGAAAAGCATTTATTCTGATTGCACACAAGACAAAAACCAAGTGGATGAAGAATATTGTCCAGATTTTAACACTTAACTATATAGTATGTATCTATGAGACAGACAATACAAATGGACAGTGCGTTTGGTTTATAATTAAATAGGAAGCAAGTTGGATAGATTGCCTTCAGGAAATTGCAAGATTCTTTTTAATGAGCCCAAACCTTTCCCAGAAACCACGGTATTCTACTCGAGTCGTTATATGTGTGTGAGACACGGAGAACAGTCTCTAAATCAATGAAAATAAAGGAAAAGAACTATCACAAAGAGGTTGGTGTGGGGAAGCACGTAGTGGATGAGAGTAGACTATATTATATGAGAAGTGAAGAATCTCAAAGAATAACAGGAATAAAGGATGTGGAAACATATGATAGAAAAAGAACATGGCCTGGTCACATGGCAAAGGTGAAGCATGATGGGCGGATAGCTCTAATGGTATCCATAACATGTCAGGAGAAAGTGAAGAAGGCTTCTAGCATGATGGGTGGACCGCCTATGCTGAATTTATGGGAAGACATGGACCAGAGTTACAAAGGATGAGTGGGCATGGATGGATTACTTTCTATACTAGCCAAATTGAAAAGATCATGGATCCATATAAATATTTTGAGAGAAGTACCCAGTCTGCATTTTTCCCCCCACTGACACTGACCATGGGGAACTAGCCTGTACTCAGGCTTAGAAAGTTGTCCGATGCCATGGTAGCTTATGATTTGCCCAGGGTCTCAAAACTAGTATGTGTCAGAGGAAGGACTTGAATGTAGATCTCATTGCCAATATTCGCTCTGTCCTGTTGCCTCTTAACATTATAGATAAATAAGAAGTCATTTCTAAGAAAACTAATGTAGTTGGTGGGAGTTCACGGTTGGGGTGGGGGTGGGGTGGATTAGTGAAGCCTTTATATTTCTACTCCTGTAGAGGAGTCCTACTAACCCTCCAAAACTGTAAAATTTAAAGAGCATTACTAAATGATCTGACATTGTCTAACACCATTTCCCCATATCAAATATTTTACAGACGTGTTCCAATTTGTATATAAAAGCCGCCACACAACCAATAATTTAACAAGTCCATCTACGCTCAGCTTCCCATATATTTTTAGAAGTCATGCCCACATGTGTTTTTACTTATTTGTTGGTTCTTGGAAGTTTTAACTCCTTCAGTGCCCTAATTTATAATAGTCATGGTGATATTTGCCTGTCAGAGAAGCAATAGTGTGTCTGTTTGGATTGGATAGCTCATAATCTGAATTATTAAAAATGGGGTGGCACCTAAAGCAAGAGATGGTGATTCATTGAAACCAGCATCCCCTGTCTGGAATAAGAAGTTAAGGTTTCTGGTGTGTGCGTGCGTGTGTGTGTGTGTAAATATACAGAGAGGTGGGGTAGGGCATAGGAGAAGAGGGGAGAGAATATGAGTATACTTGTTGGTCTCCAAAGGATCAGCATCTAGAAAGTGTGTGAAATACTCATCAATAGACTTATTGATCAGGGAGTCTTTTATGGATAGTTTTCCAAAGATTTAATAGAGAGCTGTACTATATACATGTTTTTCTCAGGCTTCTACCATGGTGATGAACTCTCTTAGCACCAAATTCATGTGTAAGCAACTAGCACTTATGATTAGCAACTTCTCAGTTATGATGTGTCTTGTTTCCTCCCCATTTCCCAGTGGGTAAGCAATTTGCCCTGTTGTATATACGGTCACATTGTAGGGGTTACAGTTCTGAAGAGTGACTTAGAATGATAAGAAAGCTTCTTTCACTTTGCTAGGGGTGAGTTGATTCAGAAATATTACAGAGTAGCTGGACTAAGAAGTGGAAGGCAAGATTTTTTTTAGTTGGTAATTTTGGTTTTAAATGATCTAAAATGATCTCTTAACATTTTGATAGTTGGTTGTGTCTTGTTTTGTGCACACTTGTGCTATCTCTTTAATCTATGGATTTTACTTTTTCAAATGATAATCAGAAGAGCATAACATTTGTCCCTAAAGTATAAAAGGTACCCTCGTTAGGTAGAAATGGTGAATGATTATCAGAAAGCATTTATTAAGCACCAGCTATAGTTTGTGCTTTGTACTAGGATGCGAAGACAGAAGGGGGATAGTCATGGAGATTGCATTATATCAGTGAAGATACCATGAAAGCATATGAGTCTATAGAACACTATGTAAAATAAATGCAAAGTGGTAGAGTGTTTACGTTCTTTTTTTAGGGGTAGATTTGGAAAGGCTGCATGTAGGAGGTGGAACTGAGTGTAATGGGAGTGCCCCACTGAGATTTCAGCGAATGCTGGAAAGTCTACAGTGGGATAAAGATGAAAACATTGAAAAGTAAGGGGGAAAACCTTAAGGCACAAAATCAATATTCTCTACCCTACAAAAAGATGTGAGGTGTGAATACCTTAATTGCATGTGAAGAGGCCAGCAAGATTATGAATGTGCTTCCAGAGCAGCGACTGCATTCACACCTTTTCCCCAAGCCATTCCTCTAAATATAATTCCCAGAGGAGAATGGGAGGTGAAAATGACTGAACTGAAATTAATCAACCTAAAGCACCATGGAGTGGCTAAAAGAGGGAAGGGACTTTTGAGTGAAAAAGGAAGAATTTGTCAAATAAAGAAGCAAGCCTCTGATTTCCTGTCTGGAGGTGCTGAACAACCTCAGAGGGAAGGACTCCTGATCCTAAGCTAAGGCCCATAAGAGCTTGGTGGTATTCTTGTTGAAGAGAATACATTATCCTTTAGCCCAGCCAGTGGCTGAAGGTGGAGAAAAGACTACAGTGGATCATTGAGGAACCAGCTTAGGAGACCAAAGAATCAACACAGCTAGCAAAAATGTGCCCTGGGAGGAGCACAATAACTGCACATCCTGCATGGTCCAGTCCAGTCCAGGAGCAGTGGAGCCTGATGAGCCAGAACAGCTACCAAGGGACATGTTCAACCCAGTCTAGCAACAGCCCTTCCAGCTAAAACACACCCCCTAGAAAGAGCAGCCCAGGTGAGCCAATGAAGATGACTGTTCTGCCAAAGAGCCAAGTCAAATGAATAGGGGAATGACTCAGTGACCTTTGTAAGAAATCTCTGGAGACAGAAAGGGCAATGAGGACCTAAACTTCCAGAGTTGTGGGTTGCCATGGCTATGTATTCCCTACAAGTGGTTCTCACTGCTGCTGAGCTTGGTGTTCATGGCCATTCTTTCCCAACCCTCTCTGGATTCTGGATATGCTTGTGGGAGAATGTGTCTATGTTGTCTGGGGATTTACTTTGTAGCAACTGTTCTTGCTGTATCGTTTGAATGAAAGCCTTTGCTAAAAAAACTGAGTCTACAGATTGATTAAAGGGAAGCACACTGATGGGTGTTTGTGAGCTAGTGTTAGGAAAATAGCAACCTACAAGGTTATTCGGAGAACTTGGGGGAAGTAATAGTTAATAGAGTTGGAGAAGCAAGCCCTGAGGGAATATTACATAAGGGATTAGACGAGGCAGTGATAAGGTAGGAATATATCACAAGTTTTTCTTTTTTCTCAACCAAACTTTCAGTTGTCTTTTTACATCTAGCAGTTTTTTTTCATTGTTGTGTCTAGGGAGTAAGCTTCTTGAATGTAGTCAGTACAGCAGTGGCTGATTCTGGAATTTTTTGTTAGGAGTCCTTTCAAGTTCCTTTTGGGAATGATCATGTGCAGAATGAGCTTGCAGATCAAGATGTGAGATTTGATATGCCTTTTGGAGTTTTAAATTTTATGTCCTTTGAAGTCGTTAGTTCATTTCATTAATTTGAGCTCCATGAGAAATTATTTGTCCTGACACCTGCCAGGGAATCATGGAGTAATATCTCTGATATTGGCTGAACATCAAATCCTTCTGGAGACTTCCACGTATGTTCAAGTTATTTAGACATTTGTTTTGATATTTACAGGTAGTAGAGGGAGATTAATTTATGTTGAAGAATACATTTTTCAATTTATAGTCACTTTTAGTCAACTGGCTGGTGAATATTTATTATGCGCCAGCACTAGGATAGGCATTGGTAGGAGCCTGAAAAGATGTATAAGCATATTCCAAGTAACACTATCTTCATTACTTTTATGATAATATTAATACATTGTAATTAACTTTGCTGTAATGTAGTTCCAGATAGCTGCTTTATCTTCCCTCATATTTAATATCTTCCCCCTCCTCTTTATCTTAGCCTTTGCATCTGTGTGACTGGGCAAATCACAACCTCCCTCAGGCTGTTTGCTTGTCTGTAAAATAAAGGGTCTGGACTAGAGGAACTCTGAGGTCCCTTCCAGCTCTAGCTTGATTCCTAGGATTCTTCCCCTTATCTCATTTTGTTTCCAACATTTTTTCCTTGAACTAAGAATATAAACCCTCTAATGTTTCACATAACGTTGTGTTGTGTGAAACATCAAAAATTCAAGAAAGACTGGGTATGCCTGCGTAAGACCATTCTAAAAGAGCTTACAAGCATGGTTGGAAGACAAGACTTACATACCTGAAGTAATTGGGGAACAATACAAGACAATATATACCAAGTGGTCAATTGTGTGGAACAGACAATAAATGCTAAAGAAATTCAGAGAAAGGAGAGAAATGAATGTAAATTACAGTAGTGAAATAATTCTTTGGGAAGGAGGGTAGAACATGAACTGGGCCTTGAAAGATAATTGTGTAGAGGAGAGCTGAGGGGGTCATATGGCAGGCATTCTAGAAAGGTCATTTGGGGTGGGAAAAGAAGTTTCTTATGGTAACAAATGCATTTTGGGGTATAGTAACAGTCTTTTCTTCCCACCTCACATACAAATTCAAAAGATGAAAAAGAACTCACAGGAGCTCATGACAATGCAAAAAAGAAATAGAAGACTTAGCCCATAAGTAATGAATACAATTCCCTTCCTTTTGCGGGGGGGGGGGGGGGGGGGGGGGGTTACTTCTTTGTAGGGGCCTAAAGTCCTTCAATTCCATGACATTTATGGTTTGGATTCTCCTTAGAAGGGAGTGAAATTGGGTTTGATGTGATTATATAAATTATATGTGTGGAGATATATATATATATATAATATATATATATAATATATATATATATATGTATGTATGTATGTATGGCTCTTTGTGGACCTTAAATTCATCTTCTCTCCACATTCCAGTATGTCCCTTGCAGCCATAGGGTCCTACATAATCTCCCTAACCCAAATTTAATGTCATCCTTTAGTTTGGACAGTCCTCAAAAGGACCAAAAGTTTTGGTGCAGTTAGAAAGTAAATACTCTGATGTGTGATGTTGAGTCTCTTGCCCAAGAAAGACTCTCTTACGATTTGAAGATTCCTAGAAAGAAAATACATTGGGGGCTTTTAATTAGGCATCTCCCTTCTCATCAGGTTGATACTGTCTGAATATTGGGCTATATTGTTCAGATTTCAAGTTTTGGTCCATTGCTATGCTGCTCCTAGAAGCACATGGATCCTCTTCTCTCTGCAGGAAATTGTCCTTCTTTGATGAGGCTAGTTTTCCCAACTCTCAGACTTGGGATTACTCAAAACCAACACCTGAGGCTCCGGCTGTGCAGGAAATTCCCTTTCTCTGAATGGATAGCTAGATTTTGGGATGACACTGTCCAGGAAATTTTCCTCCTTTAAAAAGGTGACAGGAGTTCAGGAATGATATAGTCTAGGAACTACCTTTTCTGTTTTTCCTGCTGTATCTCTCATATACAGCCATGTCCTCCTTCCTCCCCCCTCCCCCCACACACTCTCAGGATCTTTCAAGGAAGAAAAACTGACAGAAAAAGGATAAGGTTACTTCCTTTTTGTAAGTCATTTGAAAGGGGTGGCTTCTCCAACAAAAGTGGAAACCAGCTAGTTTACTGGTTTACAGCGGGTAGTACCAGTCAATGGAAGTTAATTAGGTCTTTAATCCTTTTAAGGTCCATCGGGTATGTCACTAGGTGGCATGGTTTATAGAGGTCTGAAATTAAAGTCTGGAAGACCTGTGTTCAAATCCTGCTTCATAAATACATTTACTTTGTGCATGACACTGGGCAAATTACTTTCAACCCCAGTTTCCTCATCCGTAAAATGAGTTTAATAATAGCATTTACCTCACTGGGGTGTTAGAATGATCAAACAAGATTATACATATGACCCTTTGTAGAACTTAAAATACTAAATGAATATTAACTATTGTTTTTATTTATTGTTGTTGTATTAAGATAAGGAGTTGTGATTGTTAATGCAAAAGCTCTCTGTCTGATAAGCTCATCAGATTGAACTCATAAAGTGAAATCTCCCTCCAACATATAATGAAGAGGTTACTGAAACTAAATTATTTAGGCATAAATTTTCACTATCATTTGTAAATTAAGGGAAAGCTTTCATGACTTGCTTTTAAAGCATCTTTATGATAAGTATAAAATTATAAATCCATTTGTTTCATTCTCTACAAAAAAGAGGAACTCTTCTTTCATGCAGTATTTCCTCCAATGGCAGTAACTTGCTAGGACAATTAGTTTATTTCTATGAGGAAGAATAGGTTTTCTTGAATTCAAGGGTATTCCTGTGATATAAAATGTCAGAGAGAGTTCTAACTTAATACAGTGCTGAAATAATGCAACATAGTACATTTTATTTTAGTGAAGGTAACAGTTTTGATGAACACAAAGCCAGACCCATTGAGCCCACTAGATGTTTGTTTGACTTCCCGCATTCTCAAAAGCAGTCTAGTTCTGACTAAGGACTTGTTGGAACACTGGTTTACCCCAGAACTTTATTAGAGCATCAACTTCAATTGGCAGCAGTGCTTGGCAAAATGCTTGGATTGGTTCCAATGGATGCCTAGTCTTCAAAGGCCTTGAAGAGAGAGTTTTGTTTCTAGAGAAGACTCTGTGATGATTTGGCTCTATATTTGCCATTCCAGGAAGCCAGTTCAAATATGGCATTCTCTTTGTTCAGCTAGAGTTGTCAAAATATTGAACATTAACTTTGGAAGTAAGAGGAATAGAACTACCAGTAATACGTTAGGAAAAGAATTAAGAATTAGTTTTTTTTTTCTTGGGTAGAAATATGGAAGAAGAGTTATATATCTACCTGTAACCAAAAGGGAGGTGTCAGGAGTCGGAGAGATATTGTGGTATAGTAAAAAATGATTAGATTTGGAATAAGAAAATCTGAGCTTGTTTTCCGGCTGAAAATAAAATTAACTTTTCCTCTATAGACCTCAATGCCTTACAGATAAGGAGAATGGATCCCACCTAGACCTAATCTATGATTTTACTTCATGTTCATACATAGGCAATAAGGAGGAATTTATTAATGTGGAAATTTTGGGAACCTTGGGGAGAAATTCACTCTGTCCTAGAATTTTTAAGAGAGGAGAGGAAAGTTGTCTATTTTGATACATACACTGTATTTTGGGAGAGGAGATTTGAAAGCTTTCAGAGAAAGCTTTCAAAAAAAAACTAAACTTAAATTTCTATGGACTAAAATTCTATGTGGTACCATCAACTTAGGAGGGACTCAAGTATGAAGTTCTGAAGACAAAAATAATGAGACAAAGGAGGAAAAAGATAAGTAGTGTTAAGAGACTGATGTAAAATTACAGGGAGCTCCGTGATATACTTTAAAAAAGACATGTTCCAAAGATGGAGGCAAAGGCAAGGTTAAAAATAAACAGGGGGCAGAGGGCAGGAGGGGAGGTAAATAAAAAAAATATAGCATGATCCCGTAAGAAAAATGCCAGGAATGCTAAAACTTGGAATGAGCTTAGGTTGATGAGGAAAAATAGGTTGCTAAGGATAACATTTTTTAAAAAAATTTATATTGTAGAAAAGAAAGAGATCAAAGAAGGGAAAAAACAGCTGCTTCAGGGTGGTTAGGATGATGGTAACCATGAGGTATCAGAGCCTCTATCTTGTTTTGATAGTGGTTCTCTCTGTCAAGGAAAATGATCATTGGACTTGAAAATACAAATTAAAAACGGTGAATAATTGAGTGTTGATTTCTAAGATAAGTAGGGAGATAGTAAGACATGAATTCATATAACCAGATTCAGATGGTTGCTATTCTAGGGTACTGAAAGAATTCTCTGTTGTGATTGGTGGATCATTGTCAGTGATCTTTGAAAGACCATGGAGAAGTAGATAGGTACCATTGGTTTGGAAAAGGGTAAATATCTCAATTTTTGAAAAGGGAATGAGAATTGAGTCTGCAAGCCATGAGGCAGACTTTGGTTAGTTAATGTCCTTGAAAGGAAGCAGTGATTGCCAAGAACCAGCGTGGTTTCATCAAGAACAGGTAATGTCAAACTAACCACATTTTCTTTTTTGACAGGTTTGGCTTACTAGATTGGTAGATTGTATGGTAACAAATGATGTAGATATACGTAAATGCAAATCATTTGACAAAATATTAAATTATAAGAAGGATATTGATAAACAAAGGCAAGGAGGATGTTGAAGGATCTCATGAGAAACTCAATTCATATCTAGTTTTTAACTACTGAGTGGATGTTGCCTCAGACTCGGAAAGAGACCTTAGCTTAAAAACACCAAGTCCTCCCACTGCATCTGGGGCCATTTCTAGTCATCCTTACCTATGTCTTGCCACTGGACCCCAATGACTCTGGAGGAGAGAATGAGGCTGATGACTCTGCACAGCTCTGCCTCACTTAAATCCAACTCTCTTGCAAGTCAAAACATCACCCTCTTGAAGTCATTGGCCCTCTTGGAGAGCTAAGGACAAACAACGGTAATCCTGACGTATGAGGATAAATTGAAGGCATTGATGTTCAGATGGAAAAAGAAAGGATATGACAGCTGAATTTAGGTATTTGGAAGTTTCTAATAGGAAAAACAGTTTGTCTTACTTGGCTTCACAGGGTAAAAATAGGTAGCAGTTGTAGAGATAAGCTCAGGTTTGTTACAAGGAGAAAGTTGCTAGTCATCAGTTACCCCAAAGTGGAATTGGCTACCTTTTGAGGTAATAGGTTTTCCCTCAATAGGAGATTTTCAGGCAGGAATTGAACAAACACTTTTAGGCCATGTTACAGTGGGGATTCTTGTTTAGAAATGGCTCGAACTACGTAGCTTCTAGGGTCTGGGATTGTGTGATTTATTGAGGAAGTTTGGGAAGCCGGTATATTTCAAACCCGTGTTTTACCTAGTACTTACATTGATTTTGTAAATGGTAGTCTGTAACAGCATTATTTAGTAATACAGTTTATGCTAGGTGGAAACTATTTTCTCACACATGTGCCTAAGCAGTGAGCCTTTTGTTCAATCCAATTATGTTTCTCCCCTGATAGAATGTGAGACTCTAAAAAGCTTGTTTCACTTAGCTGCAGACAAACTAATCCACTAGGGACCCCCTCTGAACTAGCATTCTGCAGACTGAAGTTATAATACTAGTAATATTTGTGTTTACCTAAATCTGGAATTCATTATAGACTGAAATAGCTAGCACATATCCATGTCTGAAATAATGTGCCAACAGTGCTACTTTAGAGTATGCCTTTGAGCCATGACATACATAGCTATGTTCTGCCTGTCACAGAGATCAAGTTATAGAATTTTGTAGCTGGTAGCCACCTTCAAGATCATCTAGTGCAATTGCGTCATTTTACACAATAATTTGAGGCTTAGAGAGGTTGTGGATTGCCCAAGCTCACAAGATGTTCTATTTTATTTTTGTAGGTAATTTTGGAATTCAATTTAATTTTAAAATTAATTAATTAAAATCAATCTAATTTTAAAATTCAATTTAATAAGAACATAAGAAAATTTATTGATCATCTCACAATCTTTCCACCCTAAATCCTCGTCTCATGTTGGGAGATTTCAACATATATATTGATGCTCCCTCAAACACCCTAGGTTCTCAGTTCTTTAATCTTATTCAACTTTGTATCTGTAAGGCCAGTGTCACAATATCGATAGTATGAATATGCCTTTATAGCTCTGTATCGCAGAATCTAAGAGACTCTTCATATAGAAGTCAGAAGAAGTAAAACATTTATTCAGACACCAGAGGATCAAATCCCCAAACCAATAACTCCAATTCAACATAGCAGCAATTGTATCCCAAAACCAGTAAGTCCACTACTTCATTATAACAGCAAGGAAATTAAAACACAGTATCACAGCAGGGAACCAAGCCATCCTGTAACCTTCCCCTTGGCTGGTGCCTTCCCTTAAACACTCACTCACAAATCCTAGTTGTCTGCTTGCCTGCATCCTTTCTTCCCTCAGTTCTGAGAGCTTGCAGTTCTGAGAGCTTAACAGCTACCCACAGGGTAGCTCTCAAAAGGGTGTGGGCCTTCCTACAAACAAGCTTCCCCAAGTCGTTTCCCTTAACTATCTCCACCTGAAGCCTATTAAGGGGAGTAATGGGCAGGGAGGATTTTTGATCACATTAACACCACAAACTTTCAGGACTTAACTCCTTCTATCTCAGCTACACACAGGGATATTAACACCCTTGGCCCTTCTGTCACTTGCATATGCTCCACTTGCATGACCAAGAACTCCAAAATTTTGTTATTTGTTAATCATCTCAAATCATTTTATTTCTCCCTGTGATTTATTCTTCTTAAGCCTGTTCCTTATCCTTACCACGACTTCCAACACTTTCATTTTTAAATACTTTCTCAGGTCATCAGTCTTGCTCTAGATGTACTTTGTTATTCCCAGTTTCAACTTTTTAGTTAGCCAGTTCAATTCTACACTTTCCTTTGCTCTCAGATCCCTTTCTTTCTTATCCTGTTGCTATTTAGGCTTTGTCAGCCAGTACTACCACTGTTCACTTTTCTCCACTTTTAATCGTGTGTAGCTTACTGAATTGAACTGGAGGACTTGATACAACTGTGCAGATTGGGTCTACTACAAATTTATGTTTTCTTATTTCAACTGAGACCTCATCACAATAAGACAATCATTTTATTCCTCTCTAGTTAATTCTTTCCCCACACACAATTAAGTGGCTGTTTTAAACCGACTTTTGTCTCCTTGAGACTAAATGAAATTCTCTTCTCTCATTATTGTTATCTCTAAATTCCTTTACATCATTCCCTACTATCTTCTTTACTCCAGTCTCTGATGAAAAAGTTGATCCATCTCATTTGGCCAAGCTCAGCTCCTCTACATTTACCCTTGATTCTATCCTATCTTATCTTCTCCATCATTGGTTTTGTTAATATTCCTCCCTCCTCTCCAGCCCGTTCTTCAGCATCTCCCTATCTCTTAGTTCCTTGCCTACAGCCAACAAACATGCCCATTTCCCCCATATTAGATCTTTCAGTCTCCTCAAGTTATCATCCTTTATATATTCTCTCTTCAGTCAAATTCTTTGAAAGTATTGCCTAGTCTTTTTGAATCTATTTGTTTCCTCTTACTCTCTGCACTTTGGCTTCTGCTCTCATTACTCCCCTGGAACTGCTTTCTTCATTGCCAAATTTAGTGACCTAATGTCATTGACTTTCTGTAGCATTCAGCTCTGTTAAATTTCCTTTCCTCCTAGATATTTTCTTCTCTCTGGGTTTTTGTGTTCTGTCCTCTCTTGGGCCTCCTTCTTACCTGTATGACTACTCTAAATGCCCTTTACCTAATCATCATCTATGTCACATCCCCTAATACTGAGTGAACTCCAAAGGTGTGCTCTCTTCTCTGTTCTCTGTACCCTATCATTTGTTGACCCCATTAGCATCCATGGGTTCAATTATGGACTCGTAGATATCTCCTGGTCCCACCCTTCATCTCTCATGAAATCCAGTTTGCTTTACTGATGAAGTCTAGCCATCACCCCCAGCCCCAATCTAGTCACTGCCCCTAGCCCCAATATCCCAACTTCCTCATTATGCCTCATTGCCTCACTAGAACATCAGGTATACTTATCCATCTAGTCTCAGACAGAACCACAATAGCTGGCCAATAAGAAAGCAGCACCAACAGGATATTTGACCACTACATCACAGCCTAAGTCTATACATGTGCAGTAATAGCAAAAAGCTGTGCTTAGGTGAACTTATGATATAGAGAGGCTTATTATAATATCATTGTCATTAATACTCCTCCCACCCGTGGGCTTTTCTTTATGCATTCTGGGTAGATGCATGCACAGTCCCACCAAGGTGAAGATCCCTCCCCAAATTAGTAAACCCCTCCTATATTTTAATATTGATATATTCTATAATGCATATTCATATATCCTGTTATGTAATTGTATCTTTTGCTCTATAAAAATCCCTATCTTGCTTTGTTAAACTATTGGTGCCTTTAAGGAACCTAGCCTCCTAACCTGCTTATTGAGAGCGTAATCCTCGACAAATGCCTTTGCTTGGGTTGGAGATGGTTTGAGTCTGTGAATTCTTTCAAGATAACTCTGCAGCACACCTTGAAAAACAACTACTACTAACTGGACATTTTGAATTGGATATAAGTACACTGCCCATTATCTCCTCCATTTCCAAACACAACCCTCTTCTGAACATCTCTATTTTTGTCAAGAGTCAGGAGGACCTGAGTTCAAATTTGGCCTCAGACACTTGACACACTTACTAGCTGTGTGACCTTGGGCAAGTCACTTAACCCCAATTGCCCTGCCTTCTCCCCTCCAAAAAAAAACAAAATAAAAAAAGAGTACCACTATCCTTCCAGTCAGATCCTAAGTTTTTAACTTTAGTATTATTTGTGACTTCTCACTCTCACTTATTCCACTTATCTAATTAGTTGCTAAATCTTATTTCTCTCTCTACATTATATCTTGTATTCATCCCCTTGGCTGGACTCATACCCACCACTCTAATTAAGGCCCTCCTACCTCTCACTCGAACAATTACAATAGCCTCCTAATTGGTGTCTTTGCCTCATCTTTACTTATTCAATAAATAAATTCATTCTGTTCCTATTACATTACTGTTACTGTTTATCTTTAAAAGCAGTATTTTAAGTATCCAGATGTCAGGCAAAGTGCTTTATTTTCTGGAAGTTGTCCCTCACACTGTCAATAGGCTCAAATAGTACCTTTTTCTAAAATGCCATCTTGAGTTAAGGCAGTTTAGGTATATACACTAGTATTAAGAGATGGAACTTTGGTTGTTTCCATGCAGTATTGCCCTTCTGTAGACCACGTCCGAGGTGGATGGGTGTGGATAGAACTGGTCACATTGAGCCAGTGAATTCATCCAGTATAGACATTCAACCTTCTTTTCCCTCAGCTCTGTGTTAAGCCAGTGTTTTTTAACCTGGGATATGTGAACTTTAAATACACACACACGTGCACACACACACACATACAGTATATATATACACACAAACTTTAATTCAATCGATTGGTTTCCTTTGTAATTGATATTTTTTATTTTATGCATTTCAAGTATTTTTCTGAGACAGATCTCTAGGCTTTACCAGATTGCCAAAGAGATCTGCGATGCAAAACAAGGTTAAGAACTCTTGGTGAAGTGGAAGTGCACTGGCCTTTGGCAGAAGGAGAGACCTGTTTTTAAGGTCTGAAACTTATTAGCTGGGTGAGCATAAGCTAAGTTTTTATCATCTTTAAAATGGAAACAACAGTACTCACACTATTTATCTTATTAGTAAAACACTTGGGGAGAAAAGCACTTTGTAGATTCTTTTTTCCTATATGAGCTCCATATTATAACAATAATAACAATAACAATAATAATAATTATATAAGTATAAATCCAGGTAATTGATACAAGCATCTATTTACTAATCCATGTGTATTTGTAGACCAAAGGTGTGTGTTAATGTTGTTGTCATTAAAGATGAAATAATTGCAAAGTCACCAAACAACAATACAAGTCACATCCTCTCTCTAGGACTTGGTTTGCTAATTGGTAAAATGAATGATTTGAACTGGCTGGCATCTAAGATTGCTCTCTGTGATGCCAAGAACACTATACCTTCGTAACTGTATCATTACAAACATTAGAATTAAGTAGTAACAAAATAAAGTATGTTTACTTGCAACTATAATTATTCTACTTTGAAATAATTCTTACAAAATGAATAAAGTACATTTGATGTCTACTGAGGTAGTTATGTTGAATTTAAGTAAAATAGTATCAGGCAAAAATATATCTATGGGTATTTTCATCTTATCTTTTTATATTTTTTTCCATTCAAGGTCATTTTTATCCATAATACCCCATTCTTGTAATGCCTGTCCAACCCAACCCAGCGCGTGCGCACACACACACACACACACACACACACACACACACACACACAGTGGAAAACTATCAAGAAAAGTGTTTCTCCTAGAAAAATATGTGCTTTCTTTTCTTTGTTCCTTTCCCTCCACTATTACATCAAACAGGCACCTCAAGGCTTTAAGAATATCAATTACTTTCGTAGCCACTTCTGCAGAGAGCTTTTATAAGGGAATATTTGTGAAATAAAGTTAATTTCATGGCCAATAAAGTTAAATTCATTGTTTTGCCCTTTTAAGGACACTGCAAAGGTTACATTGGAGGACCAGATAAATTTGACAGAGATTAGGAATGAGGCAGCACGTATCTCCTTACCCAATTGCATCTTTGTTCCCTTCTGAATTCTCTATTTCTCTCCCGTCCCATGGGCTTTCTGTATAGAATCTGGCTAACTATGAATACTAGGCACCACCACAGGCTAAAGCAGAAGTTCCCAAACTTATTTTGCCTAGTGACCCTTAAAAAAATTACTTAGCGTCCCCTGGAAATCTACTTTTTTAAATCCTTAAACTTTTTTTTGAAATTTGCATCATTTCAAAAAAAATTTAAAGTGTTTTTTTTTTTAAAATGACATCTTAAATTTAATAGCTTATCATAAATTTGTGATATTTTTTCCTGCATTGAAATTTCAATGGTGTAATATAGCATCATGTAACCGTGTAGTATCATATTATAAACAAGTCATTACACACACACACACACACACACACACACACTCCTGCTAATGCATGCTGGACTTCCAACAATTTGTGACATGCTCTCCTGCCAACACTTGCTTGTTAAGACCTGTTGGTGGACTTGACCACTGATTGGTTATAACTTGCATTTTGTGTGTTTATTTGGAAAATAATCTAATCACTATGACTTTAGCTCTGTTACATGACAGATGAAAGATGCACAAATGGCTTTTCAAAATTTTCTTCTCTTCTCTTCTTTCCTTATGCTTCCATTTTTACTCAACACCCCCCAGTTGTACCTGAGGCTTCGATTGTTCCAGTGCTCCCCAGGGGGCAGTATCACCCACTTTAGCAACCTATGGACTAAACCAAGGAACAGGGCCTCTTCAAACTAGCCAGTAATATGTAAAGCAGTTAGATGATGGCACGGCCTTGTCCTCTTTTCATGGATCAAAGGTCCTTAATTCTTAAATCTGAAACTTTAAAGGGAAAAAACTCCTAATTTATTTCAAAGGGTCAATTATTCTCCTTTCTTCTTTCTCTCTATTTCCAACTCTTTGGCCTAGGTGAATTAAAATATCTAGATTAGAGGCAAAGAACTCTTCTGGAGGTTGTTTCTCATACTGTCAACTGATTGCTCAATAGTACTTTTTTCCCTTCTGAATACCGAGGTACACAATTTAGCTATCTACACCAATATAAAGAAATTAAACTTTGTTATTTCAGTGGTTTCCCTCTGTGTTTCTGCTTGTCCATGTACTCCTTAAGATGTGGCACCAGGAATGGAAAACAGGATTCCAGATGTAGTCTCCTGCAAGGAATCCATGAGTGATGGTGCTTCCCTTGCTCTGGATACTCTGCTTCTGTTGCTGAAGACTGAGAGAACATTCTCCCTTTTCTGGTGACTCTGGGCCCTGAAGGGTCAGAGGAGATTAATTTCTGGTCAAGTCTAGTTAAGTTCGAAAGACATTGAGGTTAGGCCTAGGGATTGAAAAACTGAATTATCATGGCCAGCTTTCTTTCTTTCTAGATCTTTGTTTTAGAATGACTACGGGAGGGGAAAGGAGGAAAAAATTACTCATGGAAATGGGATATTGTGTGAACCCATCCCTAAAAACAAAAGAGACAGTGGCATTAAATATTATATTATAGAATTGCATTTCTATTATATTACAGAATATATTTTATTATATAGCGGAATTGTGTTTTATTCACTTTCAAATGGAGTGGATTGACATATTTATACAATATTCTTTAATTCATCACCATGCTACTATCCCTAAAGTTTGTGGAGTGAGAGTTCTATATAGTTTGAACCTTATTTTGAGCACTGCAGCAACCTTTTTGTGCAGCAACAAAACATTTTTACTGAATCCCATTTTGCAGTGAATGGTGTCATAGTGAGGACCTGTTACAGCAGTTTTTTGTGGCAACCTTGTTCCTTTCGTGTTCTTTTATACCACTTAATTCTAGGTTTTTGAGACACTGCTTTCTCCTAGCTCTCCACCTAGAGTAAGTATATTTAGGCCATATTTTGGATCATCATAATCATAAGTTAC